>NW_008629477.1:0-14487 GCF_000691845.1 Merops nubicus
GGTGTCCACGGGGAGGCTCCGCGTGAGGGCGGGGCCGAGTAGCCCAGGGGCTTGTCCCCTGCAGCGAGCGCACCCCGCTCTCCGAGTCGTTCACGCTGCGCCGCAGCCTTGCGCCTTCCGAGGACTCCTTTCTTAGTGTTATTGTTATTGTTTTCAGGTGAAGTTAAACTAAAACTGACACTCGTGAGCTCCGGCTGCTACAAGTACTAGGACCTGATAGGAACCAGCCCTCCGTACCTGCCCCGCCACGTACGGGGCTGATGTTGGGTTCTCAGCATCTTACCTGAGGCACAGATCTGCTCTGGGCTCCTCGCCGGCGTGGGCTTCGAATCCTTCGCTACACAGCTCCCTGCCTGCACTCCTTTCCACACGTGTTCACCACCCAACAGTTTCCAGATCGGTTTCCTCTAGCCCTGGTGGAATGAATTTCTCTAAATCACTGACGTACCTTTCTAGTTGCTTCTAAAAACAAATGATGTTTTAATTGTGAATTCTGTAGACAGTACTGCAAACTTCTTTCTGAAAGATTGGAAATAAAACTTAACCCATGTGCCTTGGTTGTTTTCCTAAGGGCCAAGGTTTTAAGGAAAATGTTATCTATCAAGACAATTAAGATTCAGTAACACCTTAATTAACTCCCTTGAGAATGAGCAGTAAGAATACACGTACACTGTGCTGCATAAGCATACCCAAACTAGCAGGGTCTCAAAGTCAATATAACTGCATTAGTGAGGCACAGAACCCAGGGTAATGAATCCTGCAGAGAAAAACTGGCAGGGCTATACTGCTTTTGGTATTACTAGTTCACTCAGAACTATTTCAGGAACCTGTCCAACATTGCTCTGTATTTTCAGATGGCTCAGCGTTTTTTGGTTGTTTGGAGTTTTTTTTTCATAACAGCCCTTGCAGGAAATAGCATTCCAGCCATAGCCAGAACTCACTTCATTTAGCTGAACAGGAGGCTTGGAGTAAGACCAGGCTGTTACCTTTTATGTGTTCCCTCACTTAGAAGAAAATGCAGTATACCTGTGCTGGTGGTATGAGACATAAGTAGAACACAGACAGTCAGGATTCTTGATATTACGAGCTGAGTAGCCGAGTGCTTGGAGACACTGTTGCAAATGGGAAGTGAAAACTGTCCCCTCTTTCTCAAGGCACAATTCATTCTCTGCTACAGGAAGTCAGGGGTGCATTCCCAGTTCTAACTGAGGAGTCTGTGATGGGAAGCTTAGGATTTAAATAGAATCAGCCAGCACATAAGAAAAGCAGTGAGCCAAGTGAATCTTCATATTTAGTAGCTATCATCTCCCTTAAATCCTGCTCTAGAGGAAGTCTGCAAGGATGGATCATTATCAGAAGCTGTGAAACACACGGGTGTTTGTCACCAGACAAAAGGTGAGATTACAGCTCATGCATCCCTCAGGCTGAAAAGTTCTTCAGGCTATATAATATTCTTTTGTGTGTGTGTGGGCAAATGCCACAGAAGGGTGTGTAAATGGTTGCCAAGCAAAACAACCAGCACTTTCCAGATCTGGTGTCTCCAGTTGGTTTTAACAAAAGTTTATTCTCTTGTACTTTTCATCCACTGCTCAGTCCTATTCCCTCCTGTACTTTTCATCCACCGCTCAGTCCTATTCCCTCTCATTCCCCCTTAGATTCCCGTTTTCATGCCTTGAGTTTGTTTCTCCTCTCAGGGCTGAACTGGAGTGCAGCATACAGTGCCAGCCTCCAGTGTCACATTCAGGTGAAAAGCTGTCACAGCAGGATGCACCAGGATTATTTGCTTTATGGCAGCACTTTGTGGGTCACATGAGATAAGAGGCCCTTTATGCCATTTTACAAAACATATGAGACAAACACCAGGTTTGTAATCTAATTAGACAACACAGAAAATGGTAGGAAAAAAACCAAGAGAGGATGAAATGATTAAGCACACTTAGAGAACAAAGATTCTGGCAGAGTCTGGAGGGAGCACCAAACTTTCCTGAGCCCAACACTGCTTTCTGGCAGAAACCTCAGGATATGTATACTTTTCAAAGCTTTTCAGGGAAAGGTGCTACGTTACTTCATTGTCTAAAAAGAGATTAAAGCCAGAAGAAGGAAAACAGTTATAGATGTTCTTTCCTCCCAGTTTGCACTGGGATAGAGCAATGTTTCCACTGCATTGTGGTGGTGCCATCCTTCACTGCGAAGTCCCCATGTTGTGAAGAAGAGGAGAGAAGAGAAAATTTCAGCTGGGAGGGACCTACAGTGGTCATCTATCCCAGCTGATGATATTCCTCTACTACAGACAATTTAGATCCCCTCTTGAGGGCTGACTTTTTGAAACACCTTACCTAACAATTCTTAGGAGTTTCTTTGTAGAATAATTTTACTTACAAATGCTCCTAGAAAGTGGGAGGAAGTATATTAACATACAGTTATAAAAGGATTAGTGTGTGGAGATTTTAAGTGCTCTGGTCTGAGCAGGCAACACGATCTTTCTCTAAGGTCATCAAGCTTCGTTAGTTATTTTTATTAACTTATGCTAGAAAATTCAGTGGCAAACAACCCAAGATAGTGCTAGTGTCACATGCTTTCTGTTTTTGTTTCCTGTTCCTTGTCCAAATGAAAGAACTTTCTGAACAAATCGTGATAAATCCATAATACTTTATTCCACCTTATTTACTTTTAAAAGATCAAGCAGACAACACTGCAAATGTGCTGCCAAGATGTACGGGTGATTTTGCAGCAAGTAAATGCAAAGCCTGATCTAGCTGATATGAGTCACAATTTTATGGACAGTTTTAAAAGTGTATAAAATTTCAGCAGGGTAGTTTTTAATCTTTTTATAATATAATGACTTTGGAATTTTACTTGCTTTTTGGAATTTGAAATTCCAGGGTATTAAGGCATTACCCAATTTCGATTGACTTTTCCACCTGAACTTCTTTCATATTTTCCTTCTAGATTTTCTTACTGAAAAGGAAAATAATAAAACATGTTAAGCTGCAACAAATAACTCATTTCTTACAAGTTAGTGATACAGCTCTAAAATTATTCAGTAATGTTTCAACAGAATGGGTCTTCACTTGAAAAGGTCAATGTTTTGAAAACAGCTCTCTTCGCTGTAAAATATATGCTAGTTTGGGGAGAAGGGTTTTAACAAAGACACAGTTTCTTCAGGAGGATTAAGACTGTGTGAATAAACAGTGCTCCAGTGGCTGTAGGAAGGAGCCTGCCAGTGTTGGGTCAGACTCAAGTCTGTTTTTCCTCATGCAGTGAGGGTTTTGATTTCCTGTCTTTCACATCTCAGGTCAAACCTTAACCACCAAACTCCTGGCTGATAGGCAGTTAGTATCGTCCCTGTTCTTCCCTGTTTAATACTTTGTATAAACAAACATTAATTGTAGCAGAAACCTGAACTTGGGACTTCTAATCTTCGCCTGAGCTCCTCAGCTGTTCTGTGTGACTTACCCTTCCTACTTAAAAAACAAACAAACACTTATCAGGTTTTCAGGCAAAATGTGAAATGTGGAAACACTTGACTTTTCTAACTTTGATGAGACAGGCAAATGTTTCCCACAGTTTTAGTCAGCTTTGCAACACGTTTTAGTTCAAGGGAAGCTTACACGTTAATAGCGTTAAAAAAGAATTATTAAATAGAATTTGCTTTGTATTATCATGTCCCTTTCAGTTTCTCCTTCTGCATTTGCTCTATTCACAGTACGCAGCAAGAACTTCAAAGCAGGTATCATATCTTCTTATGGACATGTCTTTAATGCATAATGGCAGAGAAGTTACTGGAGAGTTCCTTCTCAGTGTTCTCTTATCACTGGTTTATCACCAGTTCCTTGTCCAAAAAAAATCTCAGATTGCTTTCAATGTCATTGAGCATCACAAATAAGATGGCAAACCAGTGTTATTAGCTGATACATTCAATAAGACACATACCTGACAGCTACTGTTGCTTCTAAGTTCGTGTTCCCTGCTGCAGTCAGGACATGAAACAGCCCTTTCCCTCCACACACACGTGTTCCATGAGATGTTTTTTCATCCTGAGAAGCGATAGGCTGTCTAAGCAGAGGAATCAGTGCTGCTGGCTGCTTATACAATTAAAAACAAGAACTACAACAACCGTTTTGCTTTGTTCAGACATCTTCAGAAATACAGTTTTGTAGGTTGTAATTTGAAAACTAAAGACATTCCTGGATGTGGTAAAATATTTATAATACCCTTTAGTGGGAAAGCGTTTGGGGGGGAAGGTGTGAATTTAATAAATTCTTTTCAGATCTTGCTAAAAGATGAGAAAGCCTCTTTTAAGTTCTTTGCAAATCAGCATTCCTCTCCTTTCCCAAATAAAATAAAATCTAACCCTGTATTTTTAAATGTAATGCACAAAATCTTTCCTTCTCTGCTGTTTTCCGAAAAGCAGTGAAACACAAAGGGGCCTACCCTTCTGTAGAATTTTTGTTTCAGGGAGTGTGGAAACTTCTTATTATACCAAAAAAGCAGCAATGAAGAGCAAATTTTGCTTTGTGGCTTATACTCGTGTTTGATAATGAAGGCTTATGCATAGTCTTTTCCACATTTCTATTCCAAGTAACTTTTTAAATGCCTTTAAAAGTCACTTTCATAGAGGGAAGAATAAGCATGAAGTTACGCATTTTATGTGGGCCCCAAACATTATCATTTATAAATTCAGATAAAACCAGCACTGGAACATAATTCAGTTGGCTCAGATAGAATACAAATAGATTCACAGAACTGTTAATAGGTTCTTCACTGAATTAAGATCAAGTCGCTGAGGCACATTTAGAAGGGAAAAACCACATTTCAATTCAGAATGTAAGGAAGACAATTTGTTTTGAACTTTATTACCCTTTTTGGTGTTGAGATTCTGTGGTGTTGCCTCTTGAAATGGTCTCCTGCTTCCTAGCTGATAAACAAACTCCTTAATTATACTGCTCTCAAGAGTACTTTTCAACATCAATATTTCCAAAATTCTCTTGAGTTTCATGCCAGGACTTGCTCAGTTGTCTCTCTGAATCATAAAAACCCAATATTTCTTCTAACTCAGCATTTTATAGGACCAAGCTCTTCTGTCATACTTCACAAACCTAACGTTTTTAGCATTGAGCACTAGATATATAACTTTTAATAACAACCAAAAGAAACCAGCACTGTGGTTTCAGTAAATGCCTGTTTTTACACCTGCCAAATACACAGGAGAGGTAACTGGATGTTTACTGACTTTTTCACAATTGATATCATTTACCCATGAATTTGTGAGTTATTCATGCAGTTGCCTATTTCATTCAACTCTGTATATTTCACACACACAGAAAACTGTATTTTCCTTATAATCTTTTTTCCTAATTGTAAAAATTTTTATAAGAAATAATACATATGGAAAAAATGGATTTGAGGAGAAATATAAAATAAAAAGCTCATGCTTTTGTGTTTCATACCTACGTTAACCTCTATTCATTCAGCAGGTTAATTAACCCCCTATGCTTATGCTGTGTATCAAACAGCATTTTTGTTTGACCGTAAATTACATTTTTTTCCATATTTTTTTTGCTGAGAAATACAAGTATTCTACTGGCTGGTTTTTCTAATTTTTCAATTTCACCCAAATCTTAATTTACCCTTTATTCACCACCGTTAGCTATAATTGATCTGATCTTTATAAAGTTTAAGTAGTTAGTAAGGGTACAGCTGTCCTCCAAATAAAGTTAATTTAAACGTCTGCTAGACCATGTACAGTAGATAATAAGAAATACTTAAATATACATGTATGTAATAATATATGTATACAATAGAGTCAAAATAACTTAACCTGTGCAACAGTCTCTTCTCCCAAGTAACAGGACAAGAGGAAATGGCCTTAAGTTGTGCCAGGGGAAGTTTAGGTTGGATATTAGGAAAAAATTGTTTGCTAAAAGGGTAGTCAAGGCCTGGAACAGGCTGCCCAGGAGGTGAAGGAGTGCCCATCCCTGGAGGGATTTAATAGATATGTAGGTGTGCAGCTGCGGGACACGATTTAGTGGTGACCTGGCAGTGCTGGATTGATGGTTGGATTTGATGATCTTAAAGGTCTTTTCCAGCCAAAACGCTTCTGTGATTCCATAAGTTTCTGTTGAAAAATCTTCTAAGCAGAATGATCCTGAGATTTGTCGTAAAGATATTGGCTCACTGAATTTCATCTCCAAGAAATTTTGGAGATTTGTGTAATAGTGATTCACTGTTCATTGTGAATAGAAGTAAGGATATAGAGCATATCCTGAATACCAGAAAGAAGAGAAATATCTAACACCTTTCAGGATTATTGGAAAGATACCAACACAAATGCTAAATACCAAGCTGAGAACACAGAACAGCTCCACGATGATTTCCAAAAGCTATGCTTGACATTTGAAATTTTGGCATTGCCAACTTTTTCAGCTAAAGACAATACAGGGGGTTCTTATCTATTTTTATTTATTTTGGCATCTATTTACATGTAACACCTTTTTACATTTCAGCATGTGCTTTAAGTACTGGAGTTCTCATTAGTACAGGTTTTGCACTGTTGATGTTCTCTAGTTCATTTCTCCTTGCTGGCAAGTATTTTGTGTCTCAAGACATATTATGATTCCTAATGCTCTGGGATTCAAGAGACTAGCATGGCAGTGTCCAATTCCTAGAGCAAAGGCTTGGATGGATGACAGAATAACTAGAGTGTACCCCTCAGTGATGGAGGTACTCTCTTTGGGTAGATAGCTTAAAACTGCTGGTCAGGAAGAGGTAGATAATGGTGTGCTGAGACAGATTTTCTCTGGCATAGGAAATCTATGTTGATAAAACTGTGTTAGAACCATTCTGCAGTACTGTAGCTGGATGTAAAGTTCCTTGGAGATTTTAGCTTTCAACTGCTTTATAAAATTTACATAACACAAGAGCTAATTGTTGAAGAAGAGCATACAGTAAACTTATGCAAGTTATGCTTAGAGAAGGTCAAAATCCTGCTTTTATCAAAAGGGGAAATTTGCTTTGCTTTTTTTTTAAAGACAGGCCGGTGACAACATTGATTTAGAAAGATGTGAGATTTTCAGTACTTATATGACAGAATACAGCATATTTGCCTTTGGGTTTCATTCTGTTTCCATTTAAAAAGAATTTTCTGTGGTTTTCCCATATAGATATTAAAAGCCCAATTTTCTTGCTACTCAAAGTTGGGGTGCTTAACTTCTTTTGACTTTCATTTAATATTTTGATTACATTAAATACTTGATGTTTATAATCTGATCTTTTCATGTGGCTTTTTTATGCCTGAGTATCTCAATTAATTTCAACAGAATTCTCCATGGTGGTATAGAAGCTGATTCAGTAATGGTCATATCCAAAAAGCAGGAATTCAGTGTGGAGCAATTGTAACATATTGTATTTAAATTCAGAATATGTAAATAGTAGTTCCCTAGTGAGTCCTGGTGATAAAGACCAGATAGCTGCCAGAAGCCTTGTACATCAGTTGTTGCATAATTAAATACTGGAATGTTATATGTCCTTTGAATTTTAGTATTTCAAGGTGTTATTGCAAGCATTTCAGGTAGCTAATTAGAAAGAAAAAATAAATACTTTTAAATCCTGGATAACTACCTTGTTGAATTGCCTTTAAATGCTAACAGAAACTTGAGGATGATATATGTTATCTCAAAATCATTGTTAATGATGGCTGAAACTCTAAAAAAATGTCTTCTAAGAACGCAAAGACCAAATTTGTAATCTAAAACTTCTGCTTGGTCCTGCAAGTTTTAAGATAACAGGAGACAATAGCAGCAGCTCCTCAAAATGAAAAGATTCAAAGGAAGCCGTGATCTCATAAACACAGGATAGCTTGAGGATATCCAAGGTTCTCTGAGTCATATCTTCTTAATGATAATTTTAAGGTCACTGCTGAATATGTTTGGTTTATTTTGAGAGGCAAGAAACAATACCTGGCAAGGAAAAAAAAAACAGATCAATTGGCACAATGCATAGTTCTGGTTCAGTAAATCAAAGTGCCTTTGTGTCGTTACCGACACCCGATCCCCGGGATCTCTGCCACCCACCCTCTGCCGTTGGGTACCATCACAGACACTGGCTTCAATGTGAAGGATGTTGCAAATGGCGTTTATTGCGCAGCTGCAATTGCTTATATAGCACCAGCCACACCCACAAGGCCCCTCGTGGGCAGTCTGAGCTTTCCGTTACATCACGAGATCTTCCGCACGCCGATCCCTGCCTAGGGCGGGCTCTGCTCACCACGACACCTTTGAAACACTTTTGGCTTGTAGCTTTGTTATTCTGTTGTTCTAGAAATCTATCCTAATTTTTGATCCATTTCTCTATGAAGGAGCCTATGAATTTCAGAACGTCTGGTTGGAGAATGATTTAGTTTTAGTGCTTTGATCAGTCTATGTTGACAAAGCTTCATCAACCATTACTGAGATTAATTTTTCTATGTACTGTTGTCATTGTGGCTTCTTTGAAACCTCTTTTGAGCACAGGTATGTGAGTGGTTAGTTTGCATGAACAGGGGAAAAAAAGCAAAACAAAAAGATCAAAACACAGTGGAGGTGAACCTCCCATCCACAGGTTAAAGAGAACGTGTCTGTTGCCTATGCTGAAACCAGTTTATAGGGGCATGTTTTAATATAAAGAAATCTCTGCAAGAAGATGCTTTCCAAAGTTTTGCATCTGGTCCTCAGAAAAGAACTTGTCTATCCAAATTAAGAAAAAAAGAGAAATAAATACGATTAACCTGCAGAATGCAGGCTGCAGAGTTTTATTGAGTAATTCTCATGTCAAACCCAGTATCACCTGACCAAAATCATGTATTGCTAATAAAGACTTCGGGTTTTATTTCAAACATTTTACACAAGGAAAAGACCTTCCACGTATGTTAATACCTTGGAGTTACAGATTAACTCAAAGCCTAGAACAGTGGGGGAAGTTTTGCATTGGCATGATACCTTTGTCAGAACAACTGCATAGAAAGGGAAGGAAAATAAATCTCTGTCTATAGGGATAACTTCCATATATGTTTCTGAGAAAGCAGGAAACCTAAAAAAAACTAAAGATAATGACAGGACTTTTTCACTGTATACTCTACATGTACACACGTGCAGATAACCATTTTTAATAGTAAAGATACAAGAGGAGGTTCAATATCAAGAGAAATTTGAGCTTGTGTCAGACAGAATAAAAACTATAACACTTCTTAATATGTTTTAAATAAAGTTTTGCCCACACTGTTTTAATAAATGTGTATGTATGCATCTGCAAAAAGCCAGCTCTCTAGGAAGCAGTTCTATTGTAAAGAATCTACTCCTGCCTTTAATGGAACTATGTAATTTCTCACTTTCTGATGTGGAACAGAAGGATCTACAACCTCTAATACCTCCAACTATTAGTTCTGTAGACACGTGGTCCTGTGTAAACTCCCTGTGTGGCATCCCTGGCTTCTGCCCTTGTGAGCTCAGAACTGCCTTCCTTCAGTCCAAGGGAAGGACTGTTAACACTGAACCCTGAGCTTAACAGAGAACTAACTCTGCTTCCACTCCATCAGTACTATCTGCTTCAGGTAAACTGACTTTCAAAATGTCTGTCATGAAATCTTATTCTAGGCAAACTTTAAATAATCATGCAAGATATGATGAAGATAAATAATTTCAATGTTGTTTTCATTAGCGGATTCCAACTGTTTACAGCCTGATCTCTGTTCCAGTGAAGGGAAAGAATTTCCTTTTACTTGCCAACTGTTGATCTTAGTTCTTATTACCTTCCACTTGCTTCTAGTTCCTGGACTACTCCTGTGCACAGAGGTGGGTAGGTCTTATCTCATACCTGTGTGCACCTTGTCTTGGAGGCTTGTACCTGAGCTTGGGAATTTGGTTCTTTTCTACCTAAATGAACAATTACAAGAGGCACTTAAAAAACAACCAGTTCATGAGTGTTCCTTATCAGTGGCAAATATATTTACTTCCGAAAAATGTAGACGGTCACATTGTGTTTTTGTGGCTTATTTAAAAAGATAAGTCTAACAATATTTTTCTTTGAAATAAGTAGAAGTGTTTTACGCTCAGCCTCTTTATCAGCGTATTTCAGTTATTGAATGGGCAATATTACTTCATGTTCCCTCTGTGCTGCATAATAGAGTACAGATATACAACAGGGCTCTCAGAAAAATTATACAAGAAGAGTGGAGGTTTGTGCAAACACATTTGTACAGATAAGGGATGCCTCAGAGGACTCAACCTCAGGACTTCAGAATATAGAGCTGCCAGAACGGTTTCTTGGGAGCAGTTAGTGACAATGCTGAAAGAGAAAAATATGTGCTCCTGATAACACAGCACATTAGTGCATAGCAAAGTTACAGTTACATAATATGGTATGCTGGCTTAATTAGTTCTTTGTAGACCCAGGTAACCTCAGAAGTGTAGGGCCTGTTTGTATGCTACTGCTGACCATTGTATCTTACCTGAAAGCAAGTGAATTAATAATGGTATTATTCCTACCCATGAAGAGAAAGCTTAAGTTGAGCAGCAATAATGGCTGAAAACCTGCAACATCTGAAGCTTTTCCAATTTATATGCTCTAAGGAGTCTTTCACACAAGTAATAAATTGGACCACACCTGGATGAGAAGTACGTGTTCCAAGAGAGGAGTGTAGATGGGACAGCACAAACCTATATGTATGACTCCAACATTTGGCACAGTTCTAGGATTTCTGTAAGTAGCAAATGAAGAAAAATTTGATTGTAAAGCTTGAGCTGTTACTATTCAGCACTCCCTAGATGAAATTTGAAGTCATTGAGCAGTTGAAGTGCTAGGATTTAAACTCCCAGCCCTGAATGAGAGTTGGTATATGGACGATGTCCACAGCCAGGTAAGAAAGACCCTCCTGATTGGTTTTCACCCAGGGTCTGGCCAGCCTTGGGTGGGAACAAATTAGGAGATCACCACCAGGTGCCCCCACCTTCCACATTAACTTGGAGGTGGGGCCAAAAGCCACCTCTATAAGAGCTGAGACTGGTTGTAGTGGAGCTGGGAGGCTGTGTGGGGGTTCTGACTATTGGAAGGGTTCTATGACTCTTCATGTCAAGTGAGGTTCACAGGATGGTTGGACCAGAACATGAAGCTGTCTTGGAGTCCCTACTATATAACTGGGTTCATGGCCTGGCTACTACTGTCTGTTGTGGCTTGGCTCCTTGGCTGGCTTACTGCTTTCTTCACTTTGGCTGTGGTGGGTGAGTGCATTGACTTGTTCCTCCTTCTGGTTGCCTGGCACTCTGGATCTCTGGTGTGTGATGTGGTAGGGAAGGGAGGCGTTTGGCTCTTGGGCTGCCTGTTAATGATACTATCAGTCTATATTAGGTAAGTGGTCAGCAGAAGAGCAGTCATGAAACCCACAACATGGCAAGAAATGCTATTAACAAGACAAAAATGCAACACCTACAGACATCTGGTCAACTGGATGTCCAGACCTAGATGAAATTGCATTATATAAGAAACAAGAATTAAATCTTACCATAAGCTGACCTGATCATGAAGGCAATTATTAGAAAAAAAGAAGAAAAAATTGAGTGGGTTTTCCCCCTTTTTTCTTTTTTCCTTTCTGTATTTTCCTATTGGGAAGTAAGGATGCAAAATGATTTACACTTACTAGGAATAACTCCTGAAATACTGGAATGGTGATAAGTGTCTGATGAGAACTGACAGAGTGAAAAGGATCAAAACATTCTGCTATTTGTGCAGGACACATACAGAAGTTCAGGGTAAAGGAACTGGGCAGCAGAATAGTCAGACGGTATCTGCAAAAGCAGCATTGCTGCTGAGCCTGAAGAGAGCAGGTGAAAGGCAGGAAGCAAAATGTTTAGACTAAAATATTAAGAGTTGTCTGCTCAAAGAAATTATCCTACTGTTTTTCCCCCAATGTAAATGAAAGCTGAAGCACACACAGGCATGTGCAGAGATTGCCAAGAGAGAACACAAGTTGTGTGGCAAGGTTGTCTCTGAGGTTCTCCACATGCATGGCTCCTACCCAGAAGAAGCTGACTGCTACTTTTGCTGCTCTGCCCTGAGACCAAGAGCAGCTTGGGTTCTGGCTGACTGGCAGAGCTGCAGCCTTATTCCAGCAACACTGATAAGCAACTGATTCTTGACCATAAGAAGAGAATATCAGCATTGCAGGGCCAGTGGACTAGCTATAAAAAAAATTCCTTACAAGATGAAATGTTGTTGCCTGAATTTTTTAACAGTTGGCACAGAAATACGCTACCTTCTGAGAAAACTGACTCCCAAATCAGCTGAGTAAATCTCAGATCAGCTGTCAGCTTGACCCACCAGAGAAATGTTTCACTTTTTTCCTAAAATTGAGTTACATGATTTCATCTTTTTTTTTTCTTTTACTTTAAAATGACTTCTAAGATGTTTTCTAATGAAAAGCCCAAACTAAACAATTGTGTAACATAAGCACAGAATGTTTCCAGTTTTCCAAAACGTGTTAGCCTCTCTCAGTACCTGCAATATTTTTTAGACAGATCTAAAAAAAAAAATCTGCTTTGAAATCACAAAGAACTTTGATCCTGTTCAGTATTTTGGCAAATAAATATTTGGCCAAGGCAGTCAAGGAACATTTGCCACAGTAATGAAAGTAATGTGCCTTGATAGTGAGTAGTGGGCAGGATTCCCTGCTGTGGAATAAGGAACCGATTCTGTTTTCCACATGAGACAGGACAAAGCCTGAGCTTACAAAGCTGTCTAGGAGAACCAGAATTTGGAAATCCTGTGTTTGAATGTTTATGAAAACAAAGCTCTCTGTGAATTACTGTGTTACTTTCGCATCTCCCATTTCTGCAAACTCCCGTCTCTGTTCTAACAAAATCTCACAAGTGCCACAATTATAAAAGTAGACTAACAAATATTAAAACTGACAGGATGTAAAATGTTCTCAGTTCAGTAGCTTGGATATAAACTAAAAGCTAAGAAGACAGCACATGTTTCTGCACTTGAAAAACTTCCCTTCTTTCAGGGACAGCTTGAAAAGACAAATTGTACTGGAGTTTTTCAATCTGTCACAGTAAAGGACAGCTTCTGAGCTGTAGAGAGATGCCTTCAAATGAATCGTATATCATTTTATCTGAGAATTTATAAACCTTTCTAGTTCAGTTGTTTTTTTTCCCTCTTTGAATATCAGAAATAAACCATCCAACTCTAATCCAAGTACACACTACCAAAGCAACTGTATTAATCCAAACCAAGGGTTGGAGTATCTTGTTAGTTGAATTTTGCGTCTCCTTTTATACTAGTTCTCTCTGCAAAATGTCAATGCCGAGCAAAGTGAGGAAGCATCTATGCTTTAGTGGGACGTCCAGGCTGAAGATGATAGCCCATGCTACCTGAAGCTGGCTCAGTGGATCTCTTCAGAAAACAATGCAGTACAGGTGAAAGCTTATTGTCTCTCATGGGAAGAGACAATATGTGTAGGACCCTATACAACAAATAGTTTTAAGGCTAATTAAAATCTCTACCAACCTCTGACTTGATATGTGAGTTTAACCTGGGAGGTTTTCCTGTTTGGGATAAATCTGCATCGGTGCACAACTGCTGATAGAATCTCATCATGTGCTGACATAATGCACATAAATCTGAAAGAGAACACAGTGTTTTCTGATCCAGTGGTTCAATATACACAACTTCCACTGTGCCTGCCTATCCAGTACTCATCTGTGGTCATCTGTAGGGTTGTACTTTCATAGGAACTCTGCCTGCTGTCATGGGATAGAGCATTCACAGTTTGGTAAAGTTCTTAAAAATTACCATTTTCCAACTCATTTGCTTGCTGTTGTGATTCCTTTTGTCAGGAACTATGTTAACTGCAGGCTTTATTTTTCCTTGAGGAAGGTTCATATATATTATTTTTCATTTAAGCATTTTGATTAACAGAATAACTAAAACTTTCTGTGAAGAGAATAACAATATTCATGTTTTATAATAGGAAAGCTGAAAAACAAAGGAGAGAAGTGACTTTCACAGTCAGTGGTGCTGTCAGTGGCAATGCTGGGAGTAGGAACCAGAGCTCTTTACTGCCAGTCCCATTCTAACTGATGGAGACCACTGTTCCACAGGTGACATCTCCACATCCCAACACAGAGCTACATAAAACCAACTTCAGCAGAGCAAAATCAAGCCTTCATAAGATATGAAATGAAAAAGGATGCTTATTTAACTTCCTGTTCCAGTCTGTAGGTGCCTGTTTTAGTCTCTAGCTTTCCTACCACCCTATTTTCCCCACTACTTCAGTCAGTGTTGAGCACCATCATTTTCCACAGACACTGGGTGTCAATGCTTGATTCCAGTTCAGCTGCATGAGCCTGTCCTATCCCAGAGCAGCACAGCCCATTCAGAGTAGCTGTAGGAAGAAAGGCTGAATTGTTTTGGTTAAAATCATTGGTGGATTCAGGGTCCCATCATAACCTTTCC
>NW_008629477.1:14518-23987 GCF_000691845.1 Merops nubicus
TGTTCCTTGTTTTTCAGTAACTTATTTTTAAAGTCACTATCTTTGTGGTGTTGCACAGATAGTGTGATTAAGTCACTTTTAGCAGTTTCATGCAATTTTATTGCAAAATATTTTTAGAGAATTTTTTTTAAAAATGCAGACCTTAATTTTGCTTCTTAAGAATTTTCAAAAATTAGAAGAGAGTTCAAGAAATGGACACATAAATAATTCAGTACATTAGAAAGAATATTCAAAAAAATTATTTTTAAAGTGAGAGGGTAGAAATCATTTAATGCCTTGAAGGAAAGGAAATCCGTAGTGGAGTTGTGATGGTATGTAATGTAACACTTTTAATTGGGATGATGATTTGATGGTGTAGTAAATTAGTACTTTGAAGTTCTAATTCCAGATCAGAAAAGTCTTGTATTCCATCTGCAAGCCACCATTTTGCATGAACTGCATTTACTAGTTAAGATGTGTTTGTGTTCACATCGTAGTAGAGAACCACTATAAACGTGGTCATTGGTCTCCTCACTGATTTCATTGATAATTCAGCAGAAGGCCAGCTTGTATCCATGGCTGATGTGGATCAGATTTATATTGATTTGATACTGTACAGACCTGGAATGTTTGCAGAGCCACGGCTTGAGTCAGAACAAAGAGTAATGGCCACTCTGGGAAGAATCCCATTGTCAAAACTTTCTGTGGAAAATGTCTCATCCAGACATGGTTCTGCTTCTGTTCTGGCTCATTTATTTGACCTGCCCATGAGCAGTTTTTTGGATATGTTCCTTGGCTATTTCTTGGGCCACCTATGTGGCTGGCTGCTCCCAGCTCTTTGTCTGGTTTCACTCCTCTGATCTCAGTCTCTCGCTCTCAATGGATGTGCCATGCTTGCTCATTCTGTTTCCCACATATGACCATTCCCCCTCAAAAACACGTATGCCAATGGGATCCTTATTCAAGGTGAAAGGAAGATTCAAATATCTTGTATTGGTAGTAGGCAAATAAGAAGTCGGTAAATTGCTAGGGACATTCTCTGTGTTTAAAGACAAGCTACTTCCTGAACTCTTACCCCATCTGCTCTTGGACAGACTTAGGTGTTTCTTTTAAAAATACAGTCTTGCAAACTTTACACCAGACAGCAGGCAGGGCAAGCTGACCCCTTACCAGCACATTATAATGGTTGAGAAACCCCATGTAGCAGATTCTGTTACTGTTTGGGGGTGGGAGGTGAGGTTGCTTGTGCAGAAGAGCTGCATGAAATGAGCTAAGGCATTAAATAACAAATTCCAGCCCAGAATAAAATTTTTATGCCAGTATTATAAACCTCCTGTAATAGAAACTGTAAGGGACATTCAAACAGGCTATTAATTGTAGCAGTGCCAATATATTAAGACGAGTAAGGTTTTCCTAAAGGTATCTGCTAAGCAATTTCAGTTCCTTTTACTTGCTTCATTAGAACTGAGTTCTTCATAGATGCATTTTCAATAGAGGTGTGTGCTGATTTAAGAGCTCCTGTGCTGGGGGCATTCACCTCTGCCAAGGCTCAGACAGCACTACGTTCCTAATGCCACGGGGGTTGTGCTGCTGTTACATGCTCCACTATGCCTCTGGCCTTCTATAATCTTCATCTGACCTGTGGTAAATCCATGCTGACTGTTCTCACCCCCAAGGAAATGAAGTGAGAATAAGGTTTCTCAGAGTATAAAGTTTTGAAAATGAATCTCATAGCCCTGAAGCCTCTTGGCTGTTCTAGAAAATGGTACAAGTCATGATATTTTGTTCGGTTGACAAAACTGTTTTGAGAAAATGCTGAGACTTCTCCTTTGAGAAGGGTGGTTTCAGTTGTTCTTGGTCAACAAAGGTTTCCCTGAAGTCCTGTCTGAAATTTCAAGCACACAGTGAATCAAACCAGTATTATCCACGGCATGGTGGCTCTGTCGCACAGCAAGAGAAGAAAGCTGCCTTAAGTCCCTTTTCTGCCTGGTTCAGACTGAGGAGTTGAGTCTCAGTTGAGAGTCTTTTGTCATAGCACCCACTTCACCTGGCCCAATCTTTAAAAATATTTCCAGTTCTTAGGAAAGATACTGAAGAAAAGGAAATGAGGGTTGACTTTTAATTTTAAAAAATTGAGTGGGAACTCTTTTACTCAGATCTCATTTTGCAGGGGTAGATTGAGTGAAGATCACAATACATATGAATAAATATGCCAGAAATCAAAGCAAAAACCAGAGGAGGCTTCACCTAAAATGGTAGTCCTAAACACATTTATAAAGGACAGACAGCAGAACTCTAGGCTGAATTAAGAACTGTCTGTGAAAGTCATTCCTGTCACTGGAAGAAGAGGACAATTCTGTTTCCATGAAGAATTATCCACATTGGGTTCTTCCCAGTTGTGCATGAGGTAATTAGGTTGTTTTATTCCATTCCTGGTTCTCCTGTGTTCTTACTATGCCAAGCTTCTGCATATATTACTGTAAACAGAACTTTCTGTTACATCGCTGTAGATGTGCTTGCCATTGTACATATGGCTGTTTAGGTATATTTGGGGAAGAGGCACCTCTGCCAGAAACAACAGGTTAAAAAAAATACGTATCAGCATAAACAGTTCCCTATTTTTCCTGAATATTCATATTCTCATGGGAAGCATTTCCACAGACTTCCTTTAAAGGAATGAAGTGCTTGGAAAGCCTAGAGGGACAAAAAATGTTTCCTCTGACTAAGCATCCCTAAACTGTTAAACGTAATTTTCAGAATACACAAAAATATCAGCTACTTCATTTGACATGTACCATAAAGTGTTGGTTTTCTGCCAGCCTGTTCTTTCCCCAGCTTCTCTGAAAAAAAAAAAAAAGATATTTCAGTTCTGAAATAAGTTGCAGAAAAATTAAGGAATCCCTTCAATGGAATAAAAAGTAATATCACCTTTATAACAGTTGAAATTAGACTATGGAAAAAGAAAGAAAACCAGTTCTGTTTCATGTTTGTCAGTGTTTCATTGTACATTGTCACTGAGGTGAATCCAGAGCAATGTGCATTTCTGCCTTCCAGGAGCACATGTGAGCAGTAACTCCTCACTCTTTTCCAACTGCTGCGTATCTACCACCACACATTTAGCACTTGGAGTTCCAGGTGGTTTTTCTCAAAATCCAAAGATCAAAAATAAAAACTGTGTTTTGTAGCTGCCAGGCTACCAGAATCAGTGAAGCTATTCCAATGTGTACGAGCTGAGGATCTGGCCTGGGAGAGACAATGGTGTCCAGCAGTACCAGGGCACAGGGCAGGAGGCGTTTATACCAGCACCAGAGATGCTCCTTTTGCTTTGTTTCTTGCTCATTTTCTCTGCACTGAAATCATGGAGGTTATTTTTTTCGTAACAGTTAAGAAAATTAGAATCATCTAATGCTAGAATCATTCATTACAGTTCTCTTCTGGAAAAATATCAGTAATTTAAAGGTTAATAGAATACTGATGTCACTGTAATTAGAGGAAAGGAAAAACATTTCTGTAATTACTGTTAATGCTTTCTTGCTGTTCAACCAATAAGATACAGCCTCTGGTCTGAGATGGAAGGTGGGTGTAGAGATCTGTGTGAGCAAGAACTTGCGACAGGGTCATCAGACTAGTGCAGAAATGATGCCTGAGTCACTTTGGAGCTTGCTGGAAATTGGTCGTTAAGCAACCCACCTGGGAAAATGAGAAGCCAAAATGTCAAGGATGAGCGTGTCATAAAACTGTAGTTTCTGGAACTGGTTAACTTGAAAAAATTCAAGATATACAGTTCATCAAAATTCATTTTTTGATTTTCGCTATACTGCATTCCAAATAAACCCATTACTTTAGGAGGTTCATGTTTTCAAAACCAGACAGTGATAGTGCCGAGCTGTCTGTAGAGAGGAGCCTGTGACAGGGCTGGAAGTTGACTACAACCACATCACTGTTCCTCAAGTGGCTGGTTGGTGCTGAGCCCGGTCACACGCACCACCAGCTTCCCGTGGAGAGAGTCAGTGCCTCCAAGTGTACCATGTGGTCTCCGTTCTGCCTCACGAGGTGGGAGGTGGCCCTTCAGAGCTCAGCAGATCAGCTGGGAGCAAATGGGCAGGTTTCTGTTCTGCCCAAATGGCTGGAAAAGCCCCCCCGAGCTGTGCTCCCCTGGGGTACCCCAGCGTGGAAATAGGAGTCTCTCCCACTGATGATCATTGCATCCGCAAAACTGGTCCACTTATCTTTGTGTGACATGGCCAGTAGCAGTTCATCAATAAGAGCAATCCTTACTAGCTAGCAGCGTGCTAGATCCACTCTTGGTTTAAACTGTCAGGCTGTGTGTGAAGTCAGAGGTTTTGCTGTGAGCAGAGAGTGCAGTTGTGTGATAAAGCATCCCAACAACTACTATATTGGATGTATGAACATGTCTCTAATCCCTTATTACCTGTAATGACTTTGTCTTTCTCAGCTGCAATTGGTTCTGCATGTTTTCATTTCTTTGAAAGAAGGATTTATTTTCAAAATTTGTTAAGTTATAAACCTTACTATTTTAACATATTCTTAGATTTCTGAGCTCCCACTTCATGTATCTGTAGTTTGCCCTGTATAGCTGACTTGATCATGATGGAGATTCCTTTATCTTGAAGAACTCATATTTTTTTTATTATTTTTTTAAATACAGATCTTACTGGTAAGTCACACTGCTTTAGTCCACTTGTGTTCTTTCTGGGTTATAGGTGCTTCTCATTACTCAACTATAGTCTGCTTAAGCAGTCTCTAAGCTGGGTCTAAAATAATTCACACAATTTTGCTTTTGAGAAACTTCTAATGGCTGGCTTCATCTTCTAAGTTTATTTCTTCCACTTTTTTAGTTTCTAATTTCTTAATTTTTTTTTTTTTTGAGGATCATCATCTTAATTGTAGGCTGTGGTCAGCAAGACTTACTGGCTGAAGCCTGTGCTCACTGAACAGCTTCTTCAGCTCTGTCTGTTCTATTTGTACAAAGCCATAATGTGAAGTTCTGTTACTAGTGTATAGCAACAGTTTCACAGGGCAGTATGATCTTGCAATGTAGAGAAATACTTTTCTGGCTATTTTTAAAATGGAGATGAAAATTAAGTTTATAATTATTCAATTTTCTGTAATATTGAAAGAGAATAAAAAAGGAGTAATTTCTGCATTGTAAAAGCTGTTTCAAGAAATGTCGAGAAATTCCTTTACATCTCTTCCAAATGATTGGTTTATATGCACACACCTGAAGTCACCTACTTTTGGGTGACAGATCACCTTGATTTTCTTCAGCATTGAATATGTTTTTTCTTCACACACAGACAACAAACCGTTTATTTTTTCTATAAGTATGTATAATTAGTGGATAGAAGGTCAGATATGGTGGTTTTTTTTTTACTAGAAGTGTTTGTTTACACATACCTAAGACCTTAAGAGACAACTTGTCTAGAAGTAAGTTATCATGGGAGTTTTGCTAACATTAATGGAGTCACATTTGATCAATTACTGATCAAATTCCACACTCTGATGGATCCAGCAATCCCCAGGCTACCACTGAGCGAGCTGGCCCAGTGGTAGGACAGAGTGTGATGTTGTGCAGACACGATGACTCCCTTTGGTACAGCCCCGTGCCACTACCAGCACAGCACTGTGCCTGGGCTAATTAGCTCTGTCCCACAGAGCTGGCTCATTCAGCACCAGCTCGGGTGTCTCAGTGTCCTGTAGTACCGTGCAGTGCGGACATGCCCTAAGAAACTAATCAATGAAGAGTAGAAAAGAAGAATAAATTTTGCTATTGCTATTTATACTGTCGAGTATTTCCCAGTTTTGCTTTGGTAGACCAGTTGTTAGTCACCTCATAGCCTGCATGTGTCACAGTAGATGTGGATTTTTTTAAAAAGAGTTTGCAAAAAAATAGCTGTATGTTTCAGATCAAAGCTGGCATCCCCTAGAGGAGCTTGGAATGAGAGAAGCAGCAAGTGCAGGTGAAGGTCAGAAACTGGAGAGAAGTTGGATGATTTGATAATAGACAGGAGCAGCTAACAGTAAAAGTTTCATTGCAAAGGGAACAAGCATGCTAGATTAGGAAGAAGATAAATAGGCCTTTGAAAGTTCAAATCTTCTCCTTTCCAATTTAACATATGAAAGTGAGTTATATCTGAGTGCTTATGGGGATCTAAAACTGAAAAAGAGCCAAAGTTCTTTTCTGACTTTTCTCAATGTTCCAGTAGCTCAGTTTTCACTTTGAAACACAAGTGGCAGGCAAAATTCCCATAATGTGATCCGTACAGTTTAGAAAGGCATGTCCTCCAGAGATGATTATTACAACAACAAGTGTTCCTTTATTGTATCCTCACTGCAGTGATCAGGACTCTTGTACAGACTCAGAATGTTGTACCAAGCTGTTCCTAAGTGATTTTAATGATTTGGAATTGCAAATAATTCATGGTTTAGCTGTACTAAATTAAATGTAATACTAAAATCTGTGTCCTTGATTATGTATTTCTGTACTACTTTTAAGTAGATTAAACTTTGTTTTTTACCTGATGTTGTGTTGGTAGTCTGAATTTAACTGTGGTTACAAATCTGAGAGACCTGAGTTCTTCATGGTCTCAGGCTTAGTACAGGCCCTTTTCATACTGATACTTAGTACAGACCAAACTGATTAAGAATTGGAACATCTGTACACTTAACATAAGTTTATTATCTCTAATTCTTTTTAATTTGTTTTGACTTAGCATGGCATGGAGTATGGACCAAATAGGTTAGGCTTTTCAAACAAAACCAGAAATTGGAGGAGTTGTAGCTTTTTTATAGATCTAAGAGTTCTTGACAATTCAGTTGATAAATGCATGGGGGAATGAAAGACATCCTTTTTATCTGAACAGAATTTGTATCTTCAGAAACCAGGAATCCTGCCCTCCAGTTGCTGCACTTGCTGTAATTCAATGGAAATATTAAATTAACTTCAGTAAAGTGGGAAGTACACAGTTCAAAAGGTGGTTCATCCCCCACTTTCAGGCTCAGTTTCCAGCTCCAGCTTTTTCTAGCTGTCACTTCTGTTTAGACTACATCAGACTAAATTGAAACTAATCACAGGCATGCAATGTGGCAATTCTGCTTGACCAGAAATTACTCTTTCCTCCCTCTTCTTGTAGGACTAGGTCCAACTACTGTGCTCTTTCAGCCAGTCTTTCCCTCTAGTCAACAGGGTGAGGAATAGTCCTGACCTTGATGCTTTTCTGTGTCTGAAGGGCAAAGCATAACATGGCACCCAGGTGAGTCAGCTATGGCTATATCAGAAACTGGAACTGTCATGTTAGACAACCAGAAGTGTTTGCCTTGCTGTAAAACTTAGGGATGCTATGGCCACGCAGACACCTCCTGGCAGAGCATTTTCAGAGAACCTATAGTTTGCAGAGACTCATGGAAAGGGGTTGGCTTCTTCAAGCTCCAGGTGGGCAACACTCGGACATGGAGAATGTTTGTTTAGATTGTGGGTAGACCTCCAGAAAAAGGTTACAATCTTTGTGAAGACCATCTCTCTACAAGTAAGAATGGTAGCAAGCTGCCTGACCAACAGCAGTAGCTGTCAAGAGAATAAATTCCCAGCCTTCTCCAGGAGTACCTATGCATACTTCTGAGGGATAGCTTGTCAGTGGGTTAGAAGCTATTGTCTTGGTGTCTAAGAGCCTATACCTTCTTGAATCTTTCTTTAACATGCATTTTTCCTCC
Source organism: Merops nubicus (assembly GCF_000691845.1). Classification (NCBI taxonomy): domain Eukaryota; kingdom Metazoa; phylum Chordata; class Aves; order Coraciiformes; family Meropidae; genus Merops; species Merops nubicus. Next base: position 22,229 of record NW_008629477.1, read on the forward strand.
TCTTCTTATTTCTGTTGTGCTCTGCTTCTCATTCCCCATACTCCCTTAACCCCAGATTTGTGAAGACATGATGATAATATGCAGCTAACAGTTCTTTGTCAAGTCCTTGAAAACAATGTTTACAATTCTTGTTCTCTTTACGAGATGCTTCGTTTAATTTGGTCCAGTATGGAGAACAGTGGGTGATGTACAGCTCATCTTGACTGACATAAACTTCTTAAAGGAAAATCTGAGATGGATTTAATGCACATGTTGATGGAAAACAGCATTTCATTTGCTCAAATTTGCAGCTAATGGCACAGAACTCTCAAGGACATTTAAAACAATGGGGTAGTTTTGTAAAAGAAATTGCATGAGTTAAATAACTAAATACCTTTAAAACCAATAAGTGTTCAGTATTGCTTCTCCTCTGAACCTGCGAATAACATTTTCACTTGGTTTTAAAACGCCCATACTGCAAAATTATTTCAGCAGCTTTATGTTCAGTTTTTTATCTAGCAGCAAGAGAGATAATTTGCCCACACAAGCTTTTCAGTTTCGACATAAGAACAGCAATGAGATAATGGTTTTGCTACTGCAATTAAAGATTAAAATAATTTATTTGCAAATCTTTTCAGCAAATACTGGACATGAACTTACAGACCACTATATAATCACTTAAAGAATCTACACTGATTTTTTTGAAGGTCAAATTACCAGCATAAAGAAGGGAAATGAGATGTAATGTACTTAGTTGCTGTAATACCTACTTTCATAAAATGGCTATCAACAGCTCTGGTATTGTAATGGGGAGAACAGTCAAAATAGGCACAAAGATTCTGTACCTGTTATTGTAATCTGAAGTTTATCTTCATAAGTATTTTAACATGCATATTTGTTAAATGCAATAGCCACTCCAGCTGAAATTTTCTCCTTTACCTTTTCCCATATGTCTAAGCAGCTAAGGAAAAATGTGTTTTCATTTGTTTCTGTCTTAGCACAACAGTTATACGATATCTTTCATGCCAGAAACTCACAAAGCTCTTAGTAATTTATTTAAAACAAATAAAAAAACCATAGGAACATGTACAGGTACAAAGGAGAGGAATGTTTAGCAAAAAAAAATGGGATAAAACCCTGTTAATAATGTTTTTACTATGAAGTGATGCCTTCTGTGCATTTCAACTTGCACCATTTCCCTTGCCAAATGACTGCTCCGTTTGCATGTGCTGGCGTTTGCCTCTTCAGATAGAAAGTACTGCTGTGGTAGCATTAATAGTGCAGCCAAATGGCTTAATCACAGGAAGGGACAAGAAGTTTTCTTGTAATTAGAATGTCTTCTAACTGAAAGTTTAGCTTGTGGCCATTTATAACTTTGCTCTTTTCAGCAGAAACCTGAATCCCTGTTCTTTGCATGGAGAATGCTGCTTTCTGTTACTATTCCTCTGTACTTGAGAGGGGGGTTGATTGTTGAGCCCAGAGTTATGAATTAATATTAGGCTTCTAAATTTCTCAAGGATCCACTAACTTCTATAAAATTTTGTACTGAAAATACAAAGTATGTTCAGTAGCTCTGTAGGTGCCCTGACAGGACTTAAGCTAACAGTGATCCATAGACCCCACTTAGTGAACCACAACCCAACCCAAGCGCATAAAACTATATAAAATGCAGCCAGTAGGAATTCCTATTACAGCTGTATTATGTTGTTCAGTCCTGTAGTATCATGCTGTGTCTTGATCGTAGTTTAAGCAAATTTTCTTATGTATAAAACAGTAGCAG
>NW_008629477.1:24018-34982 GCF_000691845.1 Merops nubicus
TGGTAAGTACAACCTGTGTACTTGGAAGAAGTATTTTACTCCACAGCATGACTGTTAACACTGAGAAAAAAAGCAAAGAGCTATTTAATGTTTTTCCAGGTGCCAGTGGATGTTTGTTTCCACACTTCTCACTGCAGGGAAATGGTTTGTTCCTACTATCTCTGAGCTTCTCTCTGATTATAGCAAACTGTTTTTGAATTTATATTCCTAGTGTGCTTAATTATTATATAACCAAGGTTCAGTATATATCATGGAATTGCAGCCTCTTTTTCTCCTCACTTTAGTGCAGCTAAGAAGGGGCAATTAAGCTGAGAAGATAAATGTGTATTTCACAAGAAACTGTAGCAGCCTGAAATGCCCTCTGTTCACAGTCTCGTAACTGAAATAGATTTGTATTCAGTGAGGTTGTATTAGGTGCACAGCATGAGTCTATATCATGCTGAAGACTCCTTGTTGGCAGAGCTAGCTGTTGTGTAAATATTCTGCAGTTTTAAGACAGCGAGAAAAGCGTGAACTCAGGATCAAATCCTGTTAAATGGCTCCGTGTTGTTATTTAAGGCATGAAGACTGTATCTAGTTACAGATTTTTATGGATGCAATGCAGAATTTGTATTTTGCCTGCGGCACAGCATGAAGTAAGAGCTTATTGCAGGACCTAAGTATTGTGCACATGAAACTGTCTGGTCCTTTACTGCAGTAGCAATTCTGTCATTACGTTTCCTATGCAAAATGGTACGGCTTACCCTAAATGAGTTTTAACTTGAATTGAAACAGCTTCCCAGGTACAGATTTGCTTTAACCATGGCTTTTATTCTCTTCTTGCGTATGTGGTGGGCTGCGGGTTTTTTCAAAGACACTTGGCTACTTCTGTCACTAGGCATTTAACCTTTTATTTGAAAATAGATGTGTGAGGAGGCCTTTCGTCAGCTAGCAGAGCTTGCTTTTCAAAACTCGGTGAGTTCACAGTCGTACAAACTCACTGCAAGATTAATTCAAGTCAATAGGGGATTTAAAAGTGAAAGGGGAGAAAAATCAGGTCAGCAAGAAATATGAATAGAACGATTAAATCAGTGGGAAATGCTGTGGCAAAAGACAGAGGATTCCAATTCCAGTTATTATAAATGCTTAATAGCAAGGAAGGAAAGTATTGCTTGAGAATTGCTTTGAATTGGCAGAGTACATCCAATCATTCTCCTTCTGATAGAATGGTTGAATATGCACTATAATGTGATAAAAGTGTTTGGTCTTTCTGCTTTTTAATAGGACTACTGTGAACGTGGCTTCAGAGGAAAAGATCATTTGTGTTTCCTCTCACCAAAGGGGTGAAGTATCTAAGCATTCGTTTGATACTGTGTGCTTTTGTGGTTTCTGTTTTAAAATAATACTGACAAAAATCTGGGTGGACCTAGTTCATCATGTCCTTTTCAGGAAGGTGAAGATTAAATCCTGCTCTGATGATCAGTGCCAGAGTCCAGTTATATATTGGTATCAATATCTTCCAGATAATGGGTTGCTATCTTTTACAACAGTAAAAACATTTCCAGCTGCACTGAAAACACAGGAAGGATTGTGACTTAGGTATTCTAGAAGGAATTAAAGCTGAAATGAAACTCTTAGCTTCTCTTAAAACTTGTTTATAAGAGAAGTACCCAGTCTTGCTAAAGTGTGCTCTCGTGGGTTTTGGATCATGAGAGGTGGATGTTCCCCAGGGTTTTGTCATCTCCAGATGAGATAAATATTCAAGGCTTGTGACTGACTTGTTACAGACGTACAAAATTACAAACACAACAGAACCCCAAACCTCATTGGGGAATCTGGTCACTACTTCAATATAAATATTCAAGAGTAGGAGATGACAGACTTTCTCACTATGGTGTTATATATGCACCCAGCAAGATGGCATTTTAATTCTGTTCTTAGACAGTACGGTACTGTCACCTCACAAAAACTGGAGATTAAAAAGTCTGTGCCAGCCTGTACATTCCCCACGCTATCTGAAGTAACTGAGGGGGCAGAAGCAGCAGAGACTGTCTGGATTCAAGCTTGATGACAACGGTGCTCACACCCTGAAGAACCGAGTTGTATCACTGTCATCTGGCACTCCAGAGTGCAGAGCAGCAGAGTGTGGACCGATGCCGCGCTGCGTGCCGCTCCTCATGCCAGCTCACTGTGTGGGCATGGTTTGTGCATGGAGACAGGTATTTAAGTGGACTCGGCTATCATCACTGCATGGGGACTGAGTGTAGAACAGCCAGCAGAGATCCAGAGATTTGTAGCTCAGCTTACTGTAGGCTAACTTCCTTATGCAGAGAGACCTTACCCTAATCAAATTAAAGCCACAATAATTACGTGTCTCCGGAGAGGTTTCATGCAGTTAAATAAACGGGAGTGAAACAAGTTAACTTTCCCGTTCACCCCTCTCTGTAGCTAAGCCCTAAATTTCTTAACCATTTTTTCTAACAGTCTTCACAAATCCTTCATGAGTCCAGTTTCCTGTTGTTGGAACAGGACTGGGAACTGCAACCCACATCAAAGTTGTGGGATTTGCCTTTGCTTTGATTTTCATAGTGAGGGTTGCTAAGCTTCCATAATGTGCTTAGTGCTGTAAGAGGTGGTAAAAATGATACTTCTTGGCCCAGGGAGTGAGCAATCCAACAACAGACACAGTGCAAACTGTGCTGGGAGGCCTCGGGAAGGTGCTTCTTAGAGAATTTTTTCTTTTAAAATAATGGTTTGGTGCCTGACAACATTTACATTAACGTTGGTGAGTATTCATGGCTTCAAGAAGGACGAGAGTTTAGGGGAAGGGATTTGGCTTCTGCAGAGTTTATTCTACCATGTGCAGAGGGATCAGATCACTTTGCCATTGATGCTCTGGCCATATAGGTTCCTTCCTTACTGTCTTTTTTCATATGGCATTTGAGCTTCCTTGTTGATCCATTCTCCTTACATTTTGCACACTGATGACAGGCTACTCACAAATGCAGAGGATTTTATGTCCTGCCAAAAGTGTAATTAGTGCAGTAGTCAGTACTCAAGGCACTTCAATGCATGCTAAGGAAGTTTTGCTGGCCTTACATTGATGTCAGATATTGCTGTACCAAAAAATCGTCTCCAAGAAGATAAGCTTCTTTAGTCTATGGTTTTTAGTAAGTCCTTCAAAGTAAAATTGATATATTTGGGCTCTTGCTTCCTCTTTATTAGTTATGTGGATATGTGTAGGATTAAAACTTCTTTCTCTATTAGTGATCTTCTCTCTTCTAGTTAAATAAGTATCTTTATTTTTTGAAGGAACAATTCTATTAGTAGCAAAAGGTGTCTGAAGTCAAAAGTGGAAAAGCTTTCAAGTGCAGTAACAGTGCATATGGATAAGCTGATATGGGACTGATTTTTTGGACAGAATACACATGAGGAAATTTTTCATGTGCTTAACTTTTATTTGGAATAAATTTAAGAGCATGGCATCCTAAATCTGGGTCATGCAGTAAAAGTGAACAGAATTGATACAAGGCCCAAGTGAAATCAATGAAATTCCCTCATTAGGATCTGGAATAAGCCTAAAGAGAAAACAAGAGGGTCTTTGGGGTAAAGCTGATGATTATGGCATACTTCCCTTTGCTCTAATTCTTTTACCTTGTTTGAGCTTTTGTTTCAGGTACATATTCTGTGCTTGACTGTGTGTTTTGGCCTTGATCCTAGCGGCAGCTGAGAGCTCATTGTTTCCCATTCACGCATGTGAGAAATCCGTTCTCAACACACAGTAACTGTGGTTTTATTCTGATTACTCTAAAAAAATGTATCTCCCATTTAGTGTAGTGATGAAGTCTTACTAAACTGGACACATCCAGTCCAGGCTTTAACAAAAGAATGCATTGGTTTGTAAGTGGCAAATTAATAGATCTATAGCTTTACTCAGATGGCAGCAGTTACTGTAGTCATCGTTTGTCATACTTTGAGAATATTAATTATCAGTTCCTCCTCAGTCTGTTGACCCTGAAAAAGGCACTAGCCACTAATGATGGACAAAGTCTCATGGCCTGTGTCACTGCCATTGCCTTAGGCCTCACCTGCCCTGGGTGTCTTCCGCCAGTAGCACTCTCCCTCTTTTGCAAGAGCTTCTAGAACTCATCTGCTCTGGGTTCAAAGAGTCCTCACAGAGACTGGTTTTACCTGCAGAGGTTATGCAGTGTTGTAAATCAGTGTTTTGTTGTCTCCTTCACAACAATCAAGTGGGAGTTCATTTACAGTGCAGTGTGGGACACCTCTCTGGGATTGTGAAATCCTTAGCATCAGTTCAGTTGGTCCTGTGCACCTCGTCAAACTTTGTTTCACAAACTCGGTGTTTGTTTTAAGCTGTTGTATTAACTTCTTTTTAAAAGAAGGAAATGGTGTCTGTACAGTTACCTTTTTTCTAGTACTCCAAGCTACACATTCTTGTGATTTTTGACTTGGTTTTCAGCAGAAGTGGCAGCTTCTGAGAGACCATATTCCTAGCTACTACTAGAAGCAGACAATTTAGTTAAAGATGAGTGTTTTCTGATGATGTGACATGAAGGCTTTGTCCAGCACCACTAGCACTACACACGTTGCCAAAGCTCCACACCTGCCTGGTCTGAAATAGGGCAGAAAGCAGGTCAGAGCACCCTTTTTGACCAGATCATGACTCCAATGACAACAAGTCTCAGCTTGATGTGTTTCACCTCAGTGTGCAAGTATCTCAGCAGAGGTTTGCAGGCTTTGACTTGCCAGCTGCTAAAGCTACCCCTCTGCTGTCAAGCAGCACAGACTACTTGGCAGATCTGAGCTGGCTGCAGTGGTTCCATGGTTTGCACACTGCTGTACACGTTCCAGCCAGACACCAGCAGCCCATTCTTATGAGTGGGTGGCAGAGCTTTGTCAACAGAAGCCAAAGAGAAAATACTAATATAATGTGGGAACAGAGCCAGTGGCTCAGCTGTACTAAAATGAATCACCAATTCAAGTTCAGTTCTTCATTTTCAAGCTGGCAGGGGCTAAGAGTGCTGGTATAAGGCAACATACTTGGCTGGTGCAAGCGTGCCTCATTTCCCTGTATCTCAGCTGCTCCTCAGTGTGAGGTACATCCAACTTCCCATGACTGGACTGATGATTCAGTATAAGAGTTTTGTGGGTTATGATGAAAGGGGAAGTCCAAGGCTGTGAGAAAAAGAGGAGGAATCTTTGTTTTGGGATAGAGGCAGGGAGGACAGATTTTGAGATGTGGTAATAGAAAACAGAGGAAGAAACATACTTTGCTGTGACAAAACGTTGCTTTTCACTTCTCTTCATTTGTGAGCTTTCATTTGAGAAGAAATTGAGAGATGAGATTTGCAAAAGGGCTTACATATGAGTTGCATTTTTACAAAATATATGCTGTTACTGACGAAGCTTTTTATTTCATCTGATAAAAGCAAATTTCAACCTGTAACAAGCCAAATTCAGCACGAGAGCACTGCAGCTGCTAAACTCTATCATGTGTATCCACAGAGTCAAGAGCCAGTGGTTTAAAAAATACATATTATATGGTTTTCTTTTACCTTGAAAATTTATAAGGTAATAAAGATATCAAGTATTTTTCTTAAGTAATTATTGATGTTTAAATGTCACAGTGGCAGTTAGGTATTCTGTAATTACCTAGAAAAACATTTATGTCATTATGTATTGACTCTTTGAAGTGTTTTGTTCCAGTTTGACAAGGATTTGGGGATCCTGGGTAAAGGGGTTTACACCCTCAGCTTTCACAGTCACACCAAAGCAGAAACCAGCAGGAGGTCAGAGAGCTTACAGTGTCTCAAGTGAAGTCAAATAGTTTACAGCTGAGAGTTGTTTGTTGCAATGAACATTTTATTTTCTTTAATTCAGAGATCATAAAATGGCACAGCAGAGAAAACGTTTGATGTGTATAAAAGATTAAGTTAGAGGCTGCAGTGTGAGTCAGTCTGAAACATATGTACATAAAAGGCATGGTTGGTGGTAGCAGTAATCAGTTTTCCCTCTCTTGTTCTGGTGATCCCTACAAGCTTTTCTGGACATGTTGAGGGAGAGAAAAGAGCTCTGTTGAAGTGGAACCACTAGAAGCATGCCTAAGAGCTTTCCACATCACCTAGAGCTGTAGCTGCTAATGGGTTGTTATCCTCTCCTCTACTTTGTCATTGACTTGCAGCCTCTGCCTATCCTTGCCAAAACCATCAACCTCACAATTTCAGTTTGCTTGCCAGGCTACTAGGCTTTTGCTTGTTACCTCACCCCAGGATGGCTGCGGTGAAGCAAAGTGGTCAGTGCAACTGATTACCTGGGCATGCTTTGTTTTAACCTGTTGATGTTAGAGAATATTCAAATAATCCAGTTAAAGCTCCCAGCTGGTCTCTGAAATTTTTGGAGGCCAACTGTGCAGATGGACCCAGAGAAGATGGAACAGCTTCTGTGCCCAGAGGAGCAGCCAAACTTTTGATGTCCGAAACCTCTTTGTTCTCACCATTAAATTTGTACAGTGATTTCCAGAATCCCAAATGGAGCACTCAGACTCTCTGCTCCATAACCACCTCCACTGAAAGTCCAGCTGATGCTGCAAAGTGTGCGTGTGTGTGCACGTGTGCTGTCCACCTGAAAGACACATGTCTGCATGGGGGGTGGTGATAAGATTTGCCTTTTTAAAAGCAGTTGCCATTATCAGGAGAAATGAAAGGTGCTGATTTCACAGCATTGAGCTATCCTGCTGTATGGAGGGAAAGAAACATGGCATGAGTCTGTGAAAAGCTGGAAAGTTTACAAAGGAATGCTCCCACAGCTTCTAGCAACAGCAGCTGTGCTGTGACATACAGACTGATGTACCAGTTGTCTGATCAATAGGTTTTACTTCTAGGACTATTATTTCTTGGCAGCCAACCTAATGTAATTATGTACGTTTTCCTGCAACAAGCAAACACTTTATGTGCTTGAGGAAACAGCTGCAGTATGTTGAAGGCTCATTTGCATAAATATGAAAGTATAGTCACAGAATTGAAAAATGAGATATTATGTAGGGTCACACGTTAATGGCAAGGATTATAAATACCTATAAGGATTATAAATACCTATAATGCCCTTTTATTTTAAATTATTTAATATTTAGCTATTTTGAACATTGAAAGACAGTTTGTCATCAGGTTATTTAAAAGTGTGACTCTTTAGTCTAAAAATAAGTGAACATGACTCTGAACTGGAGATCTTTTGCATTTTTCCTTATTTTCTATTATGAACTGCGCTTCAGAGCTGCAGAGGCATGGGGAAACCTTCAAAAAAGATTGCCAAGCCAGATAAAATTTGCCTCATTTCTTTTGAACTTAAATGAGGCTTCTTGTTTTTAAATTCATAGATAAGTATGTGAAGCAACCTAGTAAAATTTCTCAGGTGTAAACTACATAACACAGAAACTAAATCCCAGGTTACAAGTATTATGCAGGCAGTTAACACCTAACTGGGGATATTTGCTGAGTTATGGGAACTGCTTCCAGAAAAGACCTAGTGACAACACCAACATCTGCACAGATGTGTGTCAAAAAAAATATTTTGGTGGAGCAAAACTTAAAAGGTTTGTTTCAGTCCCTCATCTGTCTCACCTTGTGACCATAAAAGTACTTGTGCCATACAAGAAGGATGTATAAACTAGGAAAAGAAAGCTAAAATTGTGGAGGATATGGAGACATCATCAGCCTATACTGCTCTAAATGATATGTAGAAGTACAGCTCACACAGGGACAGCTGAGTTCCTGCCCCATGCAGGGGCAGCTTGGCAGGAACACCTCATGAAGAGGTTGCAACTTAAGTGGTCTTTAGCCCAATGTTTTAAAAAAAACTTGGCACCAATTCTGGGCTACCAGAAGACAAGGAGGCTATAAACTGCAGACACGTGCAGTGGGGACAGAAACCTTCCAGAGCAGAGCACCACAGGCTGCTGGGGCTGACAGTTGTGAGAGCAGCTCTCTCTGGCTATGCACCCAGAACCCGGTGTGTTCACAGTGCAGTCAGCACAGGAGAATGCTGTAGTGAAATGGGTCCAACTGAAGCTTTTGGTGCTCTCCCCATAGAAATGTGTTGTTCCGATTTCTTGGGCAGTTTTATGCAGATTTGATGGACGTGATTGGCTTCAGCTTGAGATTGAGTTGTGCAATTTGTTCAGCTCTTCATGAAGTAAGAACAGAAGAATGCTCCAAGTGTCATGACAGCATGACGAGATGAACTCTAATTCATATACTCTTGATATTTCAAAATATGTTGCCATGTTTTTCTCCAGTTGTTCTTTCTGCCTATCTGCTGGATGCTACATTTCTTGTTGGCAGCAGAAAAATTTGCCTCAGTGCCCAAAGGGTGATGGGTTTTTGGGACAGTTGGGTTTTGCTGACAGTTTTAACTTGTGACTAGACTTGGCACCGAAGCATCTCGGGAACATGATCTGCTGAATGATACTGCAGTTCTGGGAGCTTGATGATCTCAAAGAGGAAGCCCTACTTCTGCCCTTGCCTCTTGGTTTCGTGCTTTGCCTTCCTCCAGCCTTTGGGAACAGATCTAACATTAACCACAAGGAAAATTACCAGTGTTTTTACCAAAGCAGCATGGGTTTGATGGCTGGAGAGTACAGGGGGAAGCAGAGGAGGAAGAGGGAGAACAGCAGCCCTCCTGTGGGCGAGTTGTCAAACTAGCCTGTTCAGATTACTGATTCTGCAACATGACCCCACTGTCACCTCCAGCAAGAAGATGGTAACCCAGATCTGGAGAAGGGAATTGCCTAAAGCTGTCAGAGCCATCTTTAGCTTTTCTGACAGCAGGTGGTTGTTATTAAAAGATTTGTCTGCATAGGCACTTTGGGCCTTGAGGAGATAAACTCTTAGCAGCCAGCTGACACATTCTTTTCACCTTAGGAAGAAGGTGTTGGACCTCATAGGAGTTCACACTCTGTTTTGGGCAGGGCAAAATGTATCACAGGAATTCTACTTCTGCGGGAAGAGAGCAGTAGAGAGAAAATGGTGTGCTTTGGGGGCTGGGGCTCTTGGTCTGTGTTTCCACACTGCCCAGCACGCTGGATGTGGGCCTGAGGATACTGTGCTCAAGAGCAGGCAGACACAGATGAGTTCGGCCTGCCGTCTGAAGTGCTGTGATACAGACTGCTTTGATTTGGAAGATGTCTAGATGCGTTAGGGTGGTTGTACCAGTCTTTGAGAAAACTGAGTCTAACTTCTTTGCGTGGAGGCCTGTGAAGTGGCTGATGAGCCCATTCCACGCTAAGTGTTTGAGAAACTTGTCAGTAATCTCTGTAGTGTTATACATAATCATCATAAAAGGTGGTCTGAAAATGTGGTGATGAGACCAGACTGAAAGGCGAGACTGGAAGAAGCTCAGGTCATACTTCATGTGAGCTGCCAATTGCCCAGAAAGGGCAGGATACAGGAGTGTGGGTTTGGTGGTAAAGCACCCAGGGCGAAAGCTCCCACTTGCTCTTTCAGAACAGCTGAAGAGACTCCTCTGGCTTCATGTCTCAACCTGAAGAAACGATGGTGACAAAAACCCAAATGCTTTCTTGGGTCAGTTTGTTTTCTTTTGAAAATTTTAAGTGTTTGATCACACACAACCTGCTTTTCTTGCGACACTGAAAATATAAAGGGATTACAATTGTGCTTAATCCCTCTGAAGGAAATGAGGTTTTAATACTGAGATTTGATGGGCATAGAGTCAGGTTTCTAGAGAAATCTAAAGTGAGACTAAAATGCTAGCAATGATGGAAGAGATAATTGGATGAAGACAATTTTTCTGCTGAGGAAGAGCATGAGAGTCTGCACGGTATAGAAAGTGCTGATAGGAAGACTAGTCATGGGGCCAATAAAGAAAATATTTGAATATGGTACTTAATAACCATGAATCTTGAACAGTGAAAGTATTTCAATCATTTTTCCCTGTCTAGAATAGAAGTTAGAATTAGAAATGAGCTGTGCAGTTAACAAAATTTTATATGTATTAGCAAAATTATTTATTTGTATTTTAAAAGCCTTTTCAACACATACTTAGGGAAAATGCTTTCTTTGCAGGCAAAACTGGCTTAGGAGATTCCTAGAATGCCTGTCTTCTCTAATTTCCTTCTCTGAGCACAGAAACTCCACAGCTGCAACAACGAAACGGGTTTAGGAATGTGTCGGGCGAGGGGAATTGGGAACTTTTTAACCTGGCTTTGCTACTGAGAAAGGGTATGAGTGCAGGTCTACATCAGCATAAGCTCCTGGGTTCTGGGGCATGCCCTCCCACCCACATGTTCCTTACCTCTTTCTTTGTGCCAGCAAAGAAGATGCACAGGAAGCTGATTCATGTGCTGATAGTGCACAGGAAGCTGATTCATCTAAAATTTCCTGTGACAAAAATAAAAAAAAAGACCTTAAGGTGTGATGGACATGCTCCCTTATCAGCATACAAGTGTGTGAGGGGCAAACTTGTTTCCTTAAAACACTGTTGATACCTCTGAAGCTGCAGTCTGATGAGGCAAGCAATGGAGCTTCTGACTATTTCCTTGGATCCAAACTGGCTCTTTCTCACCATGTGAATTATTGATCCAGTGTGAACTTGCTCTGCTAGTACAAATTTCTTAAAGAAAACATTGACCGGTCAGCTCTCCACTGGCAGGCTTCAGGCCAGATCAGATGCCACCTCTCCTTCCCCACACTGCACAAAGCTGGTCCAAAGCCTAAAACTTACTCTGTCACATATCAGTTTGGCAAATGCAGACCCCTGTGCCAGCATGTGGGCCGGGGCAGACTTCTCCTGGTGGGTGATGATGGTGGGCACAGACCTGGTGCTAATTTGTCGTGCAAGAAAGTCAGGGACTGCTGCTCAGATGGCCAAAAGCATCAGCCTCCAGTCGCTGTGCCAGCAGAGCCTCCTGCTGGAGATGCAGCAGATACATATAAGTGAATATATATATATAT
>NW_008629478.1:0-8521 GCF_000691845.1 Merops nubicus
AAAGTGGTTTAAACCACCACACAAACAAAAACATTAAAATAGAATCCTTTTAGATACATTATTAAGCATTTTATATTTAAATCCTGTAATGTAGCTGTAGTAGATAAACATAGTCACATAGTATCAATACACTGTTGAATGTTAAAAATATATTAATGTATATATGGAGTAAATTTATTGGAATCCTCAAGTTCACCAGATGTTAAACACGAGTGGAAACAATGCCTAATTGCTCATTTTTTTCCTCCCAGTAAAATTCTATTTTGAGTTGCTCAGAACTTTGCTATATTTCAGTTGTTCAGTTGACACCAGCAGACTCATGCAATAAATCAGGTAGTCAAAGCTCTATAGATGCAGGGGTAGTTCCTGCTCCTGGGATTTCTTTTTGCAGGTTATGTTGGCACCATGAGTCCTGGCTCTGAGCCCGGCGGTGCTGAGAGACATGTGCCTCCCACCTCCCCCTCCCGCAGCAATGTCATCGAGGCCATCCTGCAAGGTCCAAGCACTTGGCCATATGGAAGAACTGCAATCGCCTGGGTGGAAACAGTCCAGACAGAGCTGGATCTTGCCCTCATAAGTACACTATACTTTGTGCACTTAATAAGTATTGCAGTTACCATGTAATTAAAGACCACCATAACATGTACAAGTAGCTTGAGTTAATATTATTTAGGCAGATTTAACCTCTGTAATTTTGAACTTCTGAGTGCTCAACTTGCAATCTTCACATTCTTGTAGTGTCGTTTTCTGGATACAACAGTCTCTACGTATCTGACAATATGTTTCATGCTTCATTTGCCAGAAATGTTACGAGCTTTGAATCAACACATTAGGAGCACATCTCTGTTTTCAGTGGCAAAAGGCCAACTTTTAATTTCACTTGTTTGCCACTGGCTAAAATGTGTCATTTCCTAAACATTTCTTAATTTTTAAAATAAATGTCTAACCACTATTGCAATAGACTAAAACATACAGTTCAAACGTGTGTAAGGGAGAATAAAAATACACAAGTAAGGCATATACAGGTAACTAGAGGTTTCTAGTCCATTTTTATTTTGACAACATAGGTTGAAAATTTTTGTGTATATTTCTCCATGTTTTAATTTAAATGTTATTTGAGTTTGGCCTTATCTTGCTTTGAGCAGGATTCTGTTTAACTGGCTTTGCAGATTTTATTCACGATATACAATATTACAGAATAAAACAGTGGCATAAACTACAGGGTAGTTTGGGTGTTCCCAGAAATACAGGTATTATGGATTAACAAGATATGGCTGGGTTCAATAAAACATTTGGCTAAAGACAGATTATAATGTTAAGAGGTCAGATGATCTGACCTTTTCTTCAGAACAGTGGATTACAAAGGCCCCAGCACTGTTCTTCAGCAGTGGGCTATCACCTACATTCTGTGTGTATACAACAAATGTTCACTTGTAGAGCATTTCTTCATTGTTTGGAGAAAAGATCCTCTAACATATTATGGGCTTTTTTTTGTGAATTTTCTGCAATATCAAGAGTTTATCAACACCAGAGTGCATTTGCTTACAAAAGAACAGCCTCTGCTTGGTAGATCCCATTACAGCAAAGTCAACCTTGCTATAGGAACTGGGGACAGATGTGATGAGACTAAGAATTAAATCTCATCACACTGTAGCTGTAAATCAGATTGTAAATGTCATCTGTAAACTGAATTTGTTTGTAATAGTAAGGAAAATATTATTGCTAAACATGCACCAGATTTACACTGAGGGTCTTAGGATTCAGCTGGATGTTACATCTTCAAGAAATGGATTTTTCCCCTCTTCAATGACAGAAGGGCTGATGTATTGCTGACTTGGATCACCCAGCTAGACTTCACACCCAAAAGTCACTTCCAATAATAAAAAAAAAGGTTTGTTTGACATTCACCATGCTGATATTTTAATTAATTTTAAGACTTTCAGATTAATTCTTAAATTAAATTAAATGTTCTATTAATTTTAAAATCTTAAATATCACAAATATTAAACAGCCTTAAGAAAGATCCATTCCTGTGTTTGTCCATAAAGAGTGGTTTGAACTCCAAAAAAAAAAAAAAAAAAACAAAAAAACCAAAAGGCACCATGACTCTACAGTTAAGGAATATAAGGAATATACAGCCATGGAAAATAACCGGAGCAATCATCTTTTGTTTTCAGCATGGTACGTAGCTTAAAGCTACTGAACATTAAGGCATCAATAAAAGTGTCCAAGACAGTAAATAATCATAATAAGTGATGTCAGCAATTCTTCATGACCTTCCAATTTTACAGCCTTTTATTTGAAATACATTAATAAAAGAACCCATAAGTCAAGTCCTGGGATGTAATTAACATGCTCCTATATTGAAAAGTCCATTCTGTATTTCCACTGAAATTTCCATTTCATCTGTCTAAATATCCATTGCATCAATTCAGACATACACCTGATGTTCCCACACTATGGGAGAGAAACTATTCACTTCAAATATCCATTACAAGTATTTTTAGATTCTATTTAAAGCCCCAAGGAAATGTATATGATATGCACTTAAACACCAAATTAACTCATTAAGATAAGCACAATTTTGTTAGTGTTAAATCAATTTCTAGTAAAAGGCTGCTTTGCAGTACTGATAATTTATGATTTGACTGTTACAGCTCCCAGCAAATCCTTTCTAGCATGTCTGTAATCTTACTATGCTGAAAATATTATAGATAGTAAAAAAAGATGCTTAGGCATCATTTTTAGAGAATGCACTGTACCTTAAGGCATTGATGATCTTCATCATCAATAATGTCATTTTTCACTTTGGGGAACTTCCAAAGCAGTACATGAAGAGGGCTCTCTCTTGCCTTCTGCTAGTGCTCTCTTGTCATGGTGTAATGTGAGCTTTCCACTGAGGAAAAAAAGGGTGACAGAGAAATGAACCAGGGAGAAGAGTCCATTAATAATGGTTGGGTTTTTTAGGAACTGTATCACAATTCATTCCATTAACTTGGACAACCCCAGTTCTGTAGTGGTTCTTACTGAATAGGAGTGAATGCTTTTTGAAATAGGTACCAGATAAGATTTTTTGCTTAAATTTTGCAGGACATGTTCTCAATGGCTACACATCAGTGTGACTCCATTTCATGGAATCATAGATTCATTTGGGTTGAAAGAGACCTTTAATATCATCGAATCCAACTGCTAACCCAGCACTGCCAGGTCATCACTAAATCATGTCCCTCAGTCACCTTTGACATATGTCACTTAAACTTACTGGCTGACAAGCCTAGATTGTGTTGGTTTTAGTGAAATGAATCTTAACAGCATAAGAACGGGGCAGTTTTCCAGGTAAGAGATTTTCCAATAACATATATTTTGTCCATAAAACACAGAGATCATGGTAGGTGAGACACTGATTGGGCAGGGCAGATAAATGCAACAGATTTTCAATGAAATTACAGTTGATAACAGAAAACCATAACTACAGCTGCAAGATTCACTGAAATAACTCCCAAGAAACCCCCAAAAAACATAGCATAGACTTCTTAACTGCACAGATGTGCAGAAGATGTGCATTAGTTGATGAGGCTGCTGTTACAGTCTGTTTTGTAGCAGGATCATGAGGAACAAGATATGTGGTTGTACCTACCTAGTCTGTAGAGTTGTATGGCCCAACAGGGGCAGATCTGGAGAGCAAAACGTGTGGTGCTGAGGACCTGACTTCCAAACGATATGTGTTCAAGGGCTGGGGGGGTTGGTTCAGAGGAAGGCTTATAAAAATACATCTATGAATATGTACCAGTGCCCACTGTGATGGACTAGATGACCCGTGCTGGAAAGACAGAGTCCATCAAGGAAACTGGTGAAAGTTGCATGTGTGGAATGAGTTATAGTGTATCTTAATTATCACTCTTAGATACAAGGCAAAGTTCACCTTTTATATCTGTAAATGCTTTTGTTAATGGTGTCTTTTCTTCTTGGCCAAATGTTATATGAAGCCTTATACATCCTCTGGTTTATTTCAGGCATTTTGCCTGAGTAAAGACTTTTGGATCAGGCTTAAGGATTCTAAATTCTTCAGATCCTTTGGGAGGCATAAATCATGACTGCATGTAACTTGGCTGATTTAAGAATATATGTAAGAATGTGTACATGTTAGAAAAATATGTTTAAAGATATATTGAAAATCAAGACCTGTTGCACTGATGTCATCTACAAAGGTGGGGTACTGCCTGTGAGGTACTTCAATGTTTTGTGGGTTCCCACAAAACTTGGCCAAGGAGCAAAGGCATTTCAGTTTAACAAGCTAATAAATAGCTTTGAATAAGCCACCTTGTGCCTCATAACATTTGGAATTAAAACATAAAGTAAAGCCAAGGAAGACAGAAAATAAAGAAACGCAAGGCTGCCCTCTGTCTCCTACACTGGAAGGGATGTGGGGGATAGTGATGGAATGGTCACTTTTTGATAGATGTGATCCATTGGCTTTTTTTATGGGGTTTTCTACCCTCTGTCTCAGTAAATGCACTAGCAGATTGTATCACATAAAATTAAAAAGTTACTCTGACACAAACTGGTGATTTCTTAAACAAAAAAGCACTGTGCAGAACGTTTTTCAGGGAATTGTAAGACTTCCCCAGGTATGCCAAGACATTCAAACACTGCATGAGGAATGATACTCTGTCTTGAGATCTAACCTAGAACTGATAGTCCATCTGCATTTAACATTCTGGCTGGCGCTGGCCCTTTTCTAGGAGGTTTTTAATGTTCTTTTGGGATTGCATGAAAGTCACCTTGGCATCAGAATTAGTGTCCGTGACTGACAGATAACCTGTCAACACAGTTGTGATCCAAACAGACATTTCTGAAATAGGAGAGGAAGTGAAAGAAGAGGAGAAAGGCCATGTTTGTGAAGGATGAAGACATTTTGGTGGACAGACTCTGCGTTTTACTGCTGCCAGTTGGCAATAAATTCAATGAAGTGATTTAGAACCAAGATAAGTGAAAGGAGCATTATCTCCAAAATTTTTACTGTTGGTGTAAGCTACACCTTTATCGTTGATATATATCGTGTTGCATATGGAATACCAGAAACAAATGAGAAATAAATTTTAAATATTAATTTCATACGTGAAGTATCAAGCCATGGATAACATCTGCTTTTTAGCTTCAAAAGGCACAAGACTGAATCTACACACAAAATTTCATCCAGTTCTTGTTGTAGTTCATATAAGAAGACCACATGATCACTATGTGACCTGTATGGGGACATTATGCAGGTTGAAACTACAAATATTTACATGTCTGCCATCTTTAGTAGTACCCGAGTGCCCCAATTTAAAGTAGAGAATTAAACATACAGCCAATGACAATCACATGGGTAACATTTGGAAAATAATTACAATAAGTATGTTGATGGAAATCATCCAAGAAAAGCTTTGGCAAAATGAGCTCCGAAGTACATTTCATTTGTGTCTACATTTTTAACACTAAAATACAAGTTTTATATTGTTCCCTTCCGGTCCACCTGGGAAATGGGAGATATTTCTCTTCCACGTTTCCAAAAAACCAAAAATAAGACTGGAAATAAATGTGAAACCACTAGCTCAAGGACGTATTTTACTCTTGTTTGGTGCAATAATTTTTAATAGCATTAATAAGGGGCATACATACTAGTAGAATATATCCACCTAGACCTACGTGTCAGATAGTAGCATATATCCACCTAGACCTGCATGTCAGAGGTAGGTGAGCTGAGCTGTGCATGTGTCTCTGTCTACATGGAACTGATACAGGCACACTTTGTATCTGTTATGCACAAGGACCTCAGCCACAGTCTTTGCCTTCACTTTGCCAGTTATTCCCTGCACAAATAATTAAGAATTTCTGATACCTAACTATATAGTATGTCAGAAATAGATTATATCCATTAATTAACCTCTGCAGATTAATTTTCGCAGTGGAAAACATGGAAAAAAACCTACCTGCCAAAGCTTGCCTATGTTAATATATTACGAAGCTCAGAAGAGTATGAGAGTTAAGATGAAGCGGTTATTATTTGTGTTTCTTGCTCTAATAGAGAAGCACGTACAAGTTTCAAACGAGGATAAGAGCTTTACTGTAGTAAGGTCCACCCATAGCCCCAGACTTTGCCCTGGAGAGACCTTGGGGCCTTCCTTGTATCCCAGCCACTCACTGGTACCTTCCAGTGACTCAAGCTGTGCACAAACCACCCAGTCAGCTTCCCTTCTGCTGTCCAAATAAACATCAATAAAGGGAGGGTTACAACAGGCAACTTCAGCTAGTGAAGGAAGGTAAGGCAGCTCCTTAGCCAGAATAAACCATGATGTACCATAAACATGTTTAGCTGATGAGTTTAGAAGAGTCAGTTTTTGGCCTGATGTCTTGCTTAGTAAAGAGCTCTGCAGCAGAGCAGCAGGGATTTAAACAGAGTAGATGGATCCCTGACCAGAGTGTCCTGGTTTGGCTAGTATAGGGTTGGCACTTCACCTGCAATCGGGCAGGAGCTCTAGCCGGGTCAGGCAGTCAGACCAGCCGGGGGGTTATTCGCTGCCATGCTGACATCATTCCCATAGCAGTGTGGCCAGGGGCATGGGCAGTTTCCAGGGCTCGGGGGTGCAAGCTGTGGTTTTGCTGTCTGGAGCCTGTGCGGGGATCTGTTTCCTTTGTACAATTTGTCATGTGTTGTTATATCCATTGTTACTGCTGCTGTTTGCTGTTCCTTCTGTGTTCCTATAATAAGTTCTCCTTATCTCAGCCCACAGGTGCTTGCATTTTTTCTCCTTTTTCTCCTTCCTGTGTGTGGGGGTGAATGAGTGGCCGCGTGGTGAGCAGCTTCCGCCTGGGGCTAAACCACCACACAAAGTTTCCTTGTGAAAGCACCAATGTATGTTAAAGACAGCAGATGATGGCTGCTGAGGCTGGATGAGCCAAGACAGAGGGCAGACCAGGATAACCCAGCCAAGGATCAGTGGTACAGGTAGGCAGTTGTGTCCACCACTGGAGCCAGTTGTTGTGGTTTGAGGCTTGGAATGGGGGCGTGACCTTCCAGCACCTGGGAGGCCCCCGGCTGGGGGTGAACCATTGTATTCCCTCCCCTTCCAACACACACTCTGATAAGAGGCAGGAAGTGGGTGCTAACTCCACTCCTGCCCTGCAGCTCCGAGGTGGAGGTTGTGCTTCGCTCTGTGGGACCTTGGAACTATTTCTGAGGGTTTTGTATATTTTGTTTATTTTTGTATTTCCCCTAATCTTTGTATATATTTTTTTCTTACCTCCCTTTTTCATTTTCTGTTCCTTGTTAAACAATATACTTCATTTTTTTTCATTTAACTCCCAATCAATTTTTTTTTTTCAAAGTCTCTCTCTCTCTCTCTTGGAGGGGGGGAGGTGAGTACATAGTTCTGTTCCGTGTGGGTCCTGCCCTGAACCCCTTTTTACACGGAACCAGAACACCAGTAAACCTAGCAACACAGTGGAAGGATAGAAGATTGACAAACTAGAAAGAGGACCCCAGATGTGGTGTTTTGAGATTAACCACCTGGAATGGGTGAAACACTTCCTTCTGTGACCTAAGAAGGTGTAATTTACACTTAAAACTGTCAAAACAACTAAGATACATCCAGACGTGGTTTTTAGTTGCATGTACTACTAAAGTCACTGTGATTTAAAACATCAGAAGAAGCTGCAGAGAGGTTCGTGAGCACAGACCAAGAGGCAACAGCACAGATTACATCATTCAAATGAATTAAAAGGAAAATAAACAAAAGTAACTTCATGTTGCAAACCATTAGTGGCATTAGTTCTTACAGCGAGGACACCATGGCTCTGTTGAAACACAGCTAACATTCAGCTAAAATAAATAAAGCTCAGTAATCAAGAGTCCACCCTTGGGCATTTTACTACAATCACAAAGTCAAAATTAGCAAACCAATTACAGCAGAGTATTCAAAAAAGGGCCACAATTTTATTGCACGTGAGTAATCGTCTTCTAATGAAGACCTGGCTGCTTGAAATACAGTTCAAAAACCTCTCAGAGGTGTCCCTCTCTCTAGTCCTGTAGATCTTGCCATGGCAGATCACACATACACACACATTTAAGTGCAAAACATTCCAAAAAGGGTCTGGAAAGTTCACTTGTAAATCCTAGAATCAAATACAATTTCAATGGTTTAAGGCTGTCAACACATGTAAACCTCCTTCAGTGTCAGCAATGGGAAAACTGTATTCCACGTAAATTAAGCATACAATTTGCAAACTGAGAGCAGCTGATTAGACGCTTAGCCCTCAGGCTTATCTTGGTTCCAGCTCTGCATGTATTCAAAGTACCAAATTGTTAACAGATCTGTTCCTAACCTTCATGGCTCAATGTTCTGGAGAAAAGTATCAGTCTGTGGTGCTCCCCTACTTCCAAAGTCTCCCAGTGCAAACCTGAGGCTTCATCCTTTCATTTTACAGGGTCTCTGGGACTTGAAGTGATAGGAGTGTCACCTCTGCACAGAGAAAGGGAAAG
>NW_008629478.1:8552-17817 GCF_000691845.1 Merops nubicus
TCAGAAAGTAGGATTCTACTATGATAAAGGAAAATTTACCTTTCTTGGTTCTAGACAGAAAAATTCACTGGCAAACGCATGTTCATAGCAGAGCTTCCTGTAAAGGTGCTGCACACCACTGTTAGAAACCAGTAGGCAGATTCCTGCCTTTAATTCAGCTTTTTAGATACTCTGTGAAAAGTTTTGTCAAAACATAATAATAACAACCACCACTCTGAGGATCCTGGGCTACCCACATGGCTATAACCATATTTCTAGTTGGCTTGTGAGCATATCCTGAAAACAACTGGAATTTCTGGGACTTCATTAGACCAGCAGCCTTACTAAACACTAAATCCAGTCACACCAAGAGCTGTGCTGAGCTCTTCTCACCAATTTTCCCTACCCAAAGACCATTACTAAAGAGACATCCAAAAAGAATTAAAAAAAAATTTGGTCTACTTAGTGCTCCAGCATGTGTTATATTTCTCTCTGTCCTGTTGAATGATGCTTACCTTGCAAAGTATCTGGCATGTTCCCTTGAGGGAATGTTGTATGTTCTTTCTCAGACTTTAAAGTTTTCCGTTTTGTTACAACTTATCTGGAATGTTTACCGAGCACCAGAAACTCATCTTGGATGTGGTGTACAGTGAGGTTTGGGGCTTTTTAAATTTAAGATTATATCAGCGGTGCTGATCAATACCAGCAGCGCTGATCAATATCAGCATGAGGGACATACATGAAATTAACTCTCTCTACTTTTGTCATCCTCTGCGACAGTCAGAGGACAACAAGGTCGTAGCCCTCAAATAATTCACAAATTTTTGGCACTTCTTGAAGTGACCTATTACTCAGTAAATTGATTTTCTTCCACTATCAATTTTGAGCAACACACATTTTGTGGAATCTTTCCCATATTTCAGGAAAAGATCTTCATTTCATCTTCACACCATGAATGTGTCATAAGAATCTCTTTGACAGCAAAACCAGATAGACTCACACTATGTGAGATAACTTCCATGTTTAAAAGACTCTTGAAAGACATTTTTATCATAAACAAGCTTCTGCCACTGGCCTATACTTTACATGTACATATATAATGTTACAGAAAGAAAAAGAAAATCCCCACAAGCTCTTTTACTGACCTCCGGGTACACTTTTTATTTACTCCACGTACAGTTTATAGGAAAGTCAACAGCACTGAGAATGTGTTTCTCAGTTGCCAATTTTTAATACGATTTCGTGCTTAAAAGCAAATAACAATCGCTCTTATAAATTAAAAGCATCACAGATAATTTATCTAACATACTTGCCAAGCTTTTTCTTTCTGTCAGTTTAAATGTAGCATTAAAAAACAACTTGAAATAACAGACTAGTTTATGAAATGCAGCTACTGTCTGTTCTGCATTTTAAAGTAAACTTGTGCCAAAAGGAAAGCTCATATAGAGCCAGAAAGTCTGTAAGAAATCATTTGCTACCCCCCAAAAATGCACAGAAGAGAAATTAACTTCTGAGCTTTCACTAATATCTAATAGGGCTCCCCACAAGAAGTAGTTTATTGTTCGTGGGCCAACACTAAAGATGTGATTAATTTCAGTTTGTAAAATATGCTTTGATCACAATTATTACAGATTTGAATGAATGGTTAAAAAACAAAACCAAAACAAAACAAAACACACCCTTGTTTGAGATGGGATTGCAAGTAGAGTGTTCTCCAGTGAGATGTCAGTGGGGTGGAGTGGTTGGAGAGAAGAGGAGCAGCAGCAGGTAACTTGCAGAACAGGACAGTGTGACTTTGCATGCACCAACACTGATTGCAATAAATCTCTTCTGCTTCAAATCAGACATTCCAGCGCTCTATCATTGGTCAAATTCAGATCTCAAAAGGCTGAAGCCAGAAAGCCCGGTTTCCGTCCACCACTGGAATAGATGCATAGGTGAAGGAAGGGAAAAATGAGCTCAACTGAAGATGATGAGATCAGCTTTTAAAGTGCAACTTAGCAAATTTTAATTGTGGTTTAAAATATATTAAATGTATAAATTCGGGATGCTAACTGACACATTCAGAGGGATAATATGAGGTTATTCCAATCCTGGTTAGTGAAAGTGGAACTCTAGCTCTGTAAAATAACAGAAAAATAGGGGAAAAATTCTAGGTTGATTGTTCCTACCTTCAGTTTTGTTCTAAAACGCAGTGCAGCAACTAGAGCTGTAAAAATAAAGAGAAACTGCTCAGAGGAAAGTTTTCATTTTAAAAGATCTGGGATGTTCTCATCCAAGGATGTGAGCTATAGTATCAAGGATTCCCAATAACAACATCCTCCTTCCTCATTTTTTACATTTTTTTTTTTTAAATCTATTTTTTAATCAATTAATATAAATTAAAATCCGACTGTGGCCTATATTCCATAAACTTGTTAAATGTCACCTTTTTGTCACCACGCATTTCAAACACATGGTTTGAAAACAAGATGGTACATTTGCTAATTGAGTAGTGTCAGAGTAATGCAAAAAGATTCAAAGGCCCACAGCCTAATTATAAAGGATTCAGGGAGATCTAATTATCACTGCTTTGTGCCATCAATCAATATGCCACAATGCAGCATCCTCTGTCTTAGTCACATCACCTGGGAAGGACGTTCAGTGCCTTGTGTTACTGAAATTGGTCCTGAACAATGCAGGTGGTGAAAATTGCCATATGGTCAATATTAAATAGAAGTTGCTCTGCTATAAATCACAGAATGGTGCTGGCTGTCATCACCGGAAATACATACTCACTTTCTAAAAGGGCTAAAGGCAGCTACTTATTTTGGGTTTGCATTGGGCTAAAGTACAGAAACTAGTTTTCTAAGCCTCACACAAAAAAAAAATATATCAAATTGTTTAGTAGTAGATGAAATATTTAATCTATCTGCTTATTATACCTGTTGCCACAGTCCTATATCTTAGCTCTAATTAAACCTCATTCTTCTGAAATATGCTAGTATGCTGATCATTGGAAGTTATTCTATAGAGAAGAAAACTTCATAATGGCATGTGAAGAAAGGGAATATGTTATTAAAGGAACAAGTTAAACTTCAAAGCAATACAAGCAATAAGAAAAGTCTCAAGGTCCAAATATTTCACCACAGGAACCTTAAATCCTATCAAAAAGGAATTTTCAGAATGCAAAAATTGAAATAGTGTAATAAATTTAGAATCCTGTATAACATATTGGAGAGTGTTCCTCCTCTCTGTGACATAAGTATTGCTTCCCACTGACATTGGTAAAATGATTTCCTTACTCTGTGAAGCACAGGAACTCTCACCACGTGAATAACTGTTCCCTCCTCCTGAAAGAGAAGATGGGTACCTCTCTGTGCAGGACACAATGGTACCCTTCGTACAGGAGGGCAGATCTGAAAGTTCTGGAGGCCAAAATGGATTACAGTAAATACTGTCTCTAAGTCAAGTTGTAGGGCTGGGAGAGCACTTTCTGCTGTATTTCAGCACATGGGCATCAAATACATTAAAAGAGTTGGGGTGGTTGCGGGGGTGTAGAGAGATGACCTAAAGATGTCCCTTGCTGCTAAACATCTTTGCTAAAACAAGCAAATTTAAGTTTCAAGCCTATCTCAGTTATCACCCTAAGTCTTCCCAGAATCCTATGGTAGTGGTAAATGGCAAATACCAGGAGAAAATACTAGCACTGCTTCCCAGAAAAACTCAAATATGCTCTAGTTGGATTAGAGTAGCCACCTTAGTTAGGCACTTGAAACAATAGTTAATACAGAAGCACTGAGAAGAACAGATATGCCCAATGGAAAAATTGTAGCCCTTTAATTAATCCACACCAAAGTTGTCCTACTGCCAAAAGAAATTTAGAAAGAATGATTAAGACTTTCAGGTGAAATTTAATAAATGCCCAATTATAAAACTGGGTTACTCCCAAGCTCATAAAAACATAGGGACCGTAAGAGCTGGAACTTCCTTGTGCAGCAGAGGATCCGTGGGAAACAGCAGCGAGGACACAAGCGATCCTTCAGCATGCCAAGAGGATACAGCTACTGGGAGGCTGTTCCCTGCTAGGACAGCTTTTCCCACCAAAGAGAACATCCAGGTTGCAAAGAAAACAGGGCAATTTCTGTATGTGCTTTTCACAGTTCAGAAGAGAGCTGGCTTTTAACACAGAATTTATTAATGCCGTAAATAATGGAAGACCATACTAAGGGATGTGGCAAAAATGGTGTCATGGCAGTGAATAACATGCCCACAAAGGTTAACAGTAATATTTCCTCTGTATCTGGAAGTATGGAATAAAACTTCAGCTCAGTGTCTGTATTATAACAGGCCAATGTGTAGTCATTTATAACTAAACTAAGCACAGACCTGAAGAGTATCATGTGTCAGGTAAGCAGGTTAGCCACAAGCACAGTACCGCACAAACATCAGAGGTTCAAGTCAAGCTAAAATCCATCTCAATATTTCATATTCTCTGAGGAGCTTATTCCTTAGTATTGGGAATGTATCACTGTATCTCTCTGAAGAGATAAGGACCCCTTTGCATATCAAGGTTTTCAGATTTTGGAATCACTAATGAAGACAAAATTAATATTAAAAATATTGCAAAGAACCCTTGAAGTTTATCTTGTCTACTTGGATGTGGTTCCAGTGCAGCAGTGTGGAGGAGGAGATACTATGTATTTTTTTTTTTTATATATATTGAGCTAGATCATGCCTCAGCTAAAACCTTTTGACCACAGAAGATTCATCTGGATACAGGAATAAAATTTTCCACTTTATTGAATCCATTCTCTTTAAAAACCTGCAGAGCACATCATTTAGCATACCAAAGAAGCAACAAAAGATAATGTTTAATTTGTCATACTGTGAATTAATTGCTTGTCAAGGGAAATAGTGAGCATTCATCTCTATCTGGAATTTTGGCTATGATTGTTACCTCAATAGCTTTAGCTCTGGCTTTTAAATAGCTTACTGTCATCTTTGAATAGATCAGACACAGAATTAAGAATGAGGTTGATGCTACAGCCTCTCCCAGAAGGCATATACATCACAGAGTCCCATGCAAGCCCCTCAGATGTTTTCAACACATCCTCATAGGAAAATATTTTAAATTCTGTAAGATCTGTGTCCGCATGAAAAGGCAGTAACATATAATGTGTTCTGGACACAGAAGTGTAACATCACCTGGGGGGATACAAAGTTGCTTTGGAATCTCAGCTAGAGGGCCCCACACTTTATTAAACCTGGGAGTTGTGAATATGTAGGTGTTCAATTACACACATCAATAGGAAGAGAAAGATTTCTGGAGGCGCTTACGGACAGATTTTGAATTACTGTACTTATCAGGCCTGAGGAAGCATTTTGCCAAATTTTTGAAATGCACTCAGGAATTCCTCATGTGGCTTTTGGAGACTGCCTCAGTGACTGAGGCAGGGAAGCTTGGGTGATCCTGTGCTGGTCCATCACATGTGATTTGCAGTGCAAAAGCAGAGTGGCTTAGGGCAGACATATGCAACCTGCAGAGCACAAGTTCTCACAGTCAGTGGCTAACACGTCCCATGGCCTGTAACGCTTCTTCAGGAACTGCCTGTAACTCTGGGGTGAAATCCTGTCCACATTGATATCATCACAAAAATTCAAAAGGTCTTTCATCCTGTTGCTTTGGGTGGCATCTGAATTCAATGTTATGTGAGCTGAAACAAGATGCAAACAATTAAGATGTGAAGAATGTATTCAAGGGGAAAAGATTTTGTTCCAACAAACCATTGCCAAGCACAAGCACCTGGGTAGATGATATTCTAAAGATAAGGAGAGAGGTTCTCCCTCTCCAGACATTCTCAGACCACATCAGACAAACATCTGTCAGAAAGGGGTTAGCTGCAGTTATGCTGCTTCTAGGTTAGCAACTGAATGTTATCTGCCCTTCCCAAACCCATTTCCAAATGCACTCCCTCCACAGCCAAGCCCACGTGTGCACTTCTAGGAGAGGGGGTCCCTGGTGAGAACCAGCAGCTCAGCATTCAAGTCAGTCACAAGAGGAACTATTTGTGTTCGCTCTCCTGTGGTGTCTGTAGAGCTGTGCTGTGGCTGATTTTGGTGGACAGATCTGTCCCTCACAATTCAGAACAACATTCCATCACTACGCTCTCAAAAGAAGGTCCATGAGCCTACAGAAGACATTGGCTCAGTGTTCCTACTTGTTTCAGAGCCAGGAGCATTATCCATGATTGGCTAATTATTTAAAGAAAAATAATGTGTAGGTCTGTATCACCTTGATAGCTTTAAAGTTGTCATAGAGGGAACTTATGTGGACAGTACATATTAAATTTGCTGCATGTCCCCTTAAGCAAACAAGCCATAGGAAAGAGAACCTGACCATCTTATCAAAAAAAAAAAAAAAAAAAAAAAAAAAAAAAAGAAGCAAAAAAGCAAAGAGCTAGATTCTGTTTGGCTATGCTTTTTATATAACACATCAGGAAACAAACAAACCAGCAATCAAAGTCATATGGAACAGTTGTGTCAGCACTCTGACTTATAAAGATGTCTTCTTTTAATCAACAACTTGATAATTAAAACTAATTAAAACTGATTTGACCAATATTTCAGCAATATACTATCAAGTAAGCTAGTCTAATGCTGTCAAACCAGTGGTCTGTTTAAACTTTACCAGACTGACCCCAAGCTTTTGTACTTTCAACTAAAACTGTAAAGGACAAAACCATTTACACAGCTAGGTACTTGCATTCCCTAATTCAGTTAGCTGCTGCCTAATCCAAACAACATGGAACCATACCAGGCCAAGAGTGAATGGGCACAAAAAACCTCTAAGCACAGGAAGAACTACTTTGCCTCTGAAGATAGATTTTTGTACCTTTTTTATTGGGAAGCTACCTGAAGCTACTCATATAAAGCTACTAGAATCACAGGAACTTCCCAGTTATCATACTTACTGCTGAGAGGTCCATGGTGCTGTAATCTATCCCAGGTGAGCTTTGCTGTATTTTACATTAATAGCTCATTGGATTAAATGTAAAATGTGTCCACATATGGCCAGAGCAATGAAACAACAGTGTCACATACACGTGTGTGAATTTGCTTTCGTTTTGTTAAGGTAACTCTGAGTTTAGTTGTTGCAACATAGAATTTCCCTGTGCTTAGCTACTTACCTCTGTGAGACATGAATGTACCTGAAGCAATACTCAAGAGAGCAGGAAACAAGTCTTCCTCCCTATTCTGTAATTACTGACTCAGGAGAAAGACTTAAACTGCAAATAAAGCCTTATTTTTGGGAAGCATATTCCTACAGAAGCTTTTGTTGATACTATATGTGCATGATACAGCTGGTTGCTACATAATTGTTTTAAAATTATTGCTTAAGTTTTCAGGATAAAGATTTGTTCAGAGAAATCTTCTACCGGATAATATTTCAAAAGAAACTGTTTCATTTTAATAACTTCTGCAAATAAAATTTATTCCATATTTCTCTTTCAGCCACATCTACAAATCCTAGTGCTAGGTGCTGGGGGTAGCAAGAAGTCATCCAAATCTGCCAAACAATAAAGGTACTTGATATGAGCAGGACAGAAGGGAACCTATCAATACTATTGTGTTATTGAAACTAATGGAGATATGCTAAGGTTGCATTTAAGATTATCCAGATAAAGCATCAAGGGTGTGAAGGACTTAACATGAAGCAGCAGAAACTCAGACAACAAAAACCATTTTGCTATAAATTGGCATCTGAAAGAAAGACAGCTGCTTATTAGACAAGGTCTGTGCATTTTTGCATACTGAGATAATGTTTGTATTTTTTTCATTAACAAGTACCACTGAGAATACTGCTCCTACCTCATTGCAGTAGTAAGTGCTTCTAAAAACTAACATGTAAACATACGGCTAGGAAAAATTTACCTATTTATCACGGCTCTTTTTCCATCCAAACCATCGAAATTTCCATCCAAATTGAGTAGCATCAGCAACGACCCATGAAGTATGTTTCTAAAAAAGCACTAAATCTGTTCTGTGCAACATGAGAGAAGCACGTTTCTATGCAGCTTACACTTACTTCTTGTGATGATTTTGAAGTACCTGATGCACAGTCAAAAGCAAAACAAAAAAATTCCCACCTTGATCCACTCACCAAACCAGCCTGAACAGCACCAACAAGAAGACCTCACACAGCCAACTTTCCATTTTGCTGGGCATCATGGAGCTTATTCCATAAGCCACTGACAAATGGAAACTACTTCCTAAAGCCAAAAAGGTCAAACAGAAAACTGAGTAAGGATTTTCACAGGCAAAAACAAGTTTATCACACACACCTTCCACATGACCCTCACAGCTGCTGGCAATAATTCCCCAGCCCCCCAAGCCCAGCTGCTCATTGCCTGTTAAGGGCATCTCAGCTTCTTCTTGGAATCCTGCTGACTTATCACACTTTGTGCCCAGCTTGTTTGCAGTCAGGGTACCAGGTATCTGCTTCTCCTCCTCAATGCCAGCAGTGGTTGCTCAGCTGAGTGCTATCTTCAGCCAAGGCTGCTTGCCATAGGCCTCAGAGAGAGCAGTGCCAGACACAAGTGCTAGAAACCATGAGGTCATGTCAAAATGGTGAGAACTACAACAAAAAAATTACATGGGATTTTCAGTATGTTTTAGTGAGAAAATAAAGGACAGTTTTCCATGGTTTTATCCTCTATCCTTCAGCTTAGAAAGTGCCCCAGAAAAAATAGCATTGTTCTGGCCAGTCCCAAGAGCTGCCAGATCCCAGAAGCCCAAGACTTCACAGCTGTTACAACTGGGACACTCAAGAGTCAAGCCATCGCATCACACTTTGGGACACCTGCATACATTTCACCCTTGTTAAATTATTAGTCATTCTAATGAGCATTGATGGTACCCACTACATCTGTAAATGAGGAGTTTTTTACCCTGTGAAGATCAGAATCAGGACTTATATTCTCCCTTCCTGCATAAATCTTGTGTTTCTTCACATGAAACCAGTCATGTCCCTGAACAATCTTTCTGCACTACCCACCCAAAACTGTCTTCAGGTTCTCAGACATGCAAGAACTTTTAGAATTAAGACACTGCCAAAGTCTAATTTCTTTCTCAACTTGTTGTGGACAACCTTAGTTCTGCTAAAGTCAGTGAGATTTTTTCCCAGGGATTAAAGATGGTCATGATTTTACCCAGTAACAGCATGAAGCAGAAAGAATGGAGCTTAACAGATGTTCAGTGAAACAAATGTTTATGCCAAGATCTAATGAGGTTCAACAAGAATAAG
>NW_008629479.1:0-14006 GCF_000691845.1 Merops nubicus
GTCTGGGCTTCCCAGCGCCTTAACTCGCGTTAATTACTCCCCAATTAGCCGGAATTAGCGAACGCCGTTTGTAAACACCGGTCTAGACGCTCCACAAACATTTGTTCTCAGACGCATACGTAAAGCAGCGCGGTGGGTGCTGAGGTGATGGGGATAATCTCGTTGCTCTCCTTTCTCCCATGGCCTTTTCCCGGAGCTGGGCACTTGAGGGGCTCCTTCAGAAGGGAAAGCTCGGGGCTATCTCATGCCAAACCCCGATAAGGTGTTGTGAGATCCCAGCCAGCTTCCAAACACAGACTAGGGCCTGGTTTAACAGCAGCAGACATTCAGTGCCCACAGAATCCGCTAAGTAGGTGTAAAAGCCTTCCGAGTTTCTCAATTTTGATTTATATTCTCTTTAAAAAATCATTAGGCAGTAGATTTTCTGGTGTTCTTTATACAGGCAGACCCCTCACCCCCTTTGTTACAGCTATATATCAAAATGTAAGGTTTCAACGTGACGTTCACACTTCTGCTACTTTCACACGCGCGGCAACGCGTTCCCCTCTGATTTTCTTTCAAAGATGCCTTATCAGTCTTTATATATGATCATAATGTGGAGCATATATCAACGGGATTCTTCAGAGCTGGAGAAGAATTGTAATCTTGGAGCGCTTTCACAATCCCACGAGGTAAAAAAAAAGAAAAGAAAAAAAAAAAAAGGCAGGTTAGGGGTTTCCAAATCTAGCATCGCTCCCAGTTAACAGAAATAAATCCGTAGCTTCCATCCGAAGCAGAATTGAGGCTGTCATTGGGATATTATACATCCATTTCTGAGAGATTGTTGGGATACAAGATGTTTTCCTTCTCATCACAGGTCAAAAGAGACAACACAGCCTCTCCGTGAGCCACCCTCTGTTTGTTATTCCACAGGGTTGGCAAGCCAGGGGCAAGCAGGTTGCACAAGGCTCAGCACCAATGTCCCAGGCTGTGCCTCCTTTCAGGCTGAGAGCAACCACCACTCTCTTTTCCAAGCACGCCGTTTGGCACGCTTTGGAACACCAGAACTCATCCTAGTAAAGTATTTCCCTAACAAGTCAGCTCTCATCTGAATTCAAAATGACACCATTTCCAGCTAACCCTCACAGCACAAACAAATTTCACAATTATTCACTGAAATTTCATAACATTTTCCTTCAGGGTGGGAAAAAGAGGAAGAATTTTAATATTGCTATCATCCAACGTTTCACTTTTATTTATTGAAATGCCCCAACCTGTTTAATCCCAAGCTGTTTTAGTGCTAAGATGCATTTCCCTTTTGTCTTAAAACAGCCAGAGGAAAGTTAAACGCCTCTGTTCTCTGCTGCAGGGTGTGCTGCACAGATCACAGCTCCCATCACTTAACTCTGCTCTGTCAGAAGGGAGGTGCCTTCATGTACCACTCTGCTCTTGTCTCCAAGTTGGGCTGGCTAGAGAAGAGGACAAAGATGACAATTTTCCCAACCTAATAAAGGCAAAGAGAATTAGCTTCGTGGTTTTGGGGACTAACTAGAAATTAAAAAGTTCAAGCCTACTAAAAATTAATATCTTTTTGCTTGCGTCAAAGCTACCCAAAATCCCCTGCTTTCATTTTATTGATAACAGTGAGGGGGAAAAAAAAAAAGAGTTGAGAAATTGGGTTTTTTTGCACAAAAATTATCCAAACATACTTTAGTTGTAGCTGTCTCTGGGTGCTTGGTGAAGCAGTTCACCTGTGCTTCAAGTGGATGGGCTTTAGCCCAGGTGTGCTCTGCTGCAAACACCATCTTTAGCAGTCAGAAATCAATTAATTTGGAGTTATTTAGTGCTGAGGGAAGAGGGCAGTCAGAGCCCCTCGAGGAGGCCAGGCTTCTGCTTGCCACAGGGCAAGTGAGCCGTGGATGTTGGTAGCCAGCACTGCCCTGCCTTGCTGCTGAGGGCAGGGCCAGTCCTGGTGGAACTCTGCTACTCAACTGCATTCGAAGGCATGGAAGTTATAGGCAGAGTCTGCTCTCAAAAGGAGAAAAAAATTTTAAAAAAAAGAGAAAAGAAAAGAAAAAAGTGTTTTTTAACCTCATGGCAACTGTCAGGAGTTATCTCAAGTGGAAAAACATCGCACTGATAGCATACTTCGGTTTTACCACAAGAAGAACTTGGTGATGTCAGCTCCAGGCTCAGCTAACTTGGATTGACCTGACCTAGATTAGTTTTAAAAAAACAACTCCATAAAACAACTTGATTTTTGTGTTGTTTCTTTTTCTTTGTTAACAACATTACTCAGATTTTAAAAAAAAAAAAGACTAAACACACCAAAGCCCTTTCACAAAGGTAACAAATTTCCCTTCAGAGGATAAAATTCAACCCCTTTCCCACATCAAATTGAACTCTACACCTAAGGAGTCAACCAGCACCCTCATCAACCCCCCTCATTCTTGTAGTGTCACAGAGCAGTACATTATCTGGATCAAACCCTGAAAGGCTACCATCAACTCTGGTTTCTCTGCCAGATGACCAGGATGCAGGACACAGGTGGCATATGCTGACCCCACCTACACGGAGGGCCAGGATGATGTACCCAGTGTGGCTGCACGTTCAAAGGAATAAGATTTAGCCTGGTGAGCTTAGAAAATGCCAGCTGGTGTGAAAGAGGGTGGAAACAGCAGCCTGCGTGTACCCTGAGACTCGCTGCCCTTGGCCCAGGTGCTAGCTCCTCAACTCTGCTGGTTTCTCTTCCAGATGACCAGGATGCAGGACAGTGCCCTGGGCAGGACACAGGTGGCATATGCTGACCCCACCTACACGAAGGGCCAGGATGATGTACCCAGTGTGGCTGCACGTTCAAAGGAATAAGATTTAGCCTGGTGAGCTTAGAAAATGCCAGCTGGTGTGAAAGAGGGGTGGAAACAGCAGCCTGCGTGTACCCTGAGACTCGCTGCCCTTGGCCCAGGTGCTAGCTCCCATGTGGGAAACTGAATGTTGCTTTTGGGAATGAGCAGCAGCTCTTCCATTTACATACATTAATCCATAGAAGTAGAGGAGGCATTATCATTTGCGAGACTTGTCTGCATAATGAGGAACTCTCAAGAGAAATTTCTTGGAGAAGTGTTGCCATTAACGTGCGGCGTTACCACGGCAGTTTTATCCAGCCCCCATTCCCTCCTCCCCTTCCATGTACGCTCACTCATTGAAACGTGAGGTCCTTGCAAGAGCCCCTTGGAGCAGTGATGCTGGAAGGAGCTCATGTGCCACGTTCTCAGAGGGTTTTCAGCCCTCCTGACATCCCTCACGCCCAGCCCTGCTGGGGTGGGCAGGGCTTTTGCCTAACTCCTTGATCCATCTCTGGCTGGGAGTGTGCAGAAGGGGATGGGGCTACATGGGGCTGAGAAGGACTGAGGTGAAGTAAAGAGATGTAAAGACTACCAGGAATTTCCAACAGGGAGCTCCCTAGCATCACCCTGACTGATGGACCTCAGCTCTCTTCTCCTTCCACAGGGGTGCCCAGAGCCCGGTGAGGAAGAGAGAGTGAGAGCCCATGTTGTCAGGCAGCCTAAATAATGGCCTCTAATGAAAAGCCTGAACTACAGCCCAGGAATCTACCCCTGCCTCCTTCTGCCCTGCTGCCACCCCTCCTGCTGACTCAGATGCATTATTTGGGCTGAAAGTGCCAGCAAGTCTCTCCCCTCCCCTGGGGGCTGGCAGCACAGGGGAAGGTAACCCCGCCAGCCAGTCTCACCGGCTTCTCCATTTGTTTTCATTTTGTCAACAGACATTTCTATTTAAGCTGCTTGGAAGGATATCTCAATAACATCCCTACCAGGCTCAAGGAGACAAAGGCTCTCTCCTGAACATCACCCTCACGTCAGAACCTGCAGCCATGCTGTCAGGGAGATGGGGGGAGGCAGGCGTGCCCAGGGGCTCCCTTCCCACCTTCCTCCAGCCCCCGTACCACCTCAGCCAGGGCTGGAAAGGGAGCTGCTCATGAACCACAGGTGCTACCTTGCAGATCGGCTCAGACAGTTCCACAGTTGTGGTGTTAAGCTGCCAGTGAGGTCTGAGGGGACAGCCTGCTCCCCTCATCTGGTTCAGACATCTTCACTGACGCACAGGTTCATCTACAAACTGCCTCCAGACCCATCGCTGCAGATCCTTTGGGGGCCTGCATGGGTTTAGCACAGGGTCCACTCTGGTGCACGCTCAACAGCAGCCAAACTTTTGCATGGAGGTTGTGCACCCGTCCTCCAAAAAGCAAATGCTAACAGGGTGTAAGCAGCTGAGGGTGCCTCTGCACCACACATTGCCTGTACAGACTGGCTCAGACAGCATCCCTGTGTGATGGCACATTGCAAGGTGTGCCTGAGCTGCCCTTACTGATGGCCACCACAAGACAGCCTTGAGCCAGCCAGATATGAGAGCCAAAGGCCAGAGAAGCACCTAAACAGCCCTTCCATACTATGACACTGCCAAGGCAAATAAATAAGTCATGTAATTTTGAGGGATGTTACATGATTACAGGTAGATGTGGGAGGTTTCCCCAGTGTGAATTGGGAATGGGAACTCAGCATCCCTACAAGAGATCCATATTTACTCCGAGCTCTGCAGCCGACAGCTGTGTGGAACTGGGCTCTTCATCTACCCATGCCTAAGATTTTGGGTGCTGACTGTCTTTGCAAGCCCTCCTGCTGCCCTTGAGCAGGACACAGCACACAAGTGCTTGTTGCTGCCCTCGTTGTCACACGGATGGCTGGTGTGCAGCCTGCTCAGCTGAGTCCAGGCAGGCTGCACGGGGTCCCTGCACCAAGGGCTGTGCCAGGCTGTGCCTGCTTGCACTGCCCCAGTGCTGCCTGCAGCTGTCACATCAGCTCTGGAGGAGACAGCATCTTCTGTCACATTCCCTGCACACTCAGCGACACGTACGCACGTCCTGGGTGGGAATGACTCTAAGTGGGATGAATATTTAGATCTATCTCTGTGCAAGCGCACGCACGTGAGAATTGGGTCAGGAAAACGTCTTTCCCCTTCCATGTTACTCATCACAAAAACCCTCTGTCCAAAGTCACCTTTGCAGGTTGTTTTCCAAGCCCCAGTTGAAGCATCTGCTTCTCTTCCTGCTTTGCTGAGTGAGGAGAGCATCCACAGAAAGAAATGGAAGAAGCCATTAGCTTAGTCTCCAAGGGGGAACCCTTGAACAGCTCCGAAAAGCCTGTGCCAAGAGGAGGACACTGGAAAGAGAAAGCAAGCCAAGGGAAGAGACAGATGGGGCCAGCTCCTCTCCAGTTCTCGGCTGCCTTTGCTGCCCTGTGCACATAGTATTCATACGAGGTCTAATTTATAAACCCAGCTCGTGTTTATAAACTCCACTGTCCTAATGGAAATGAAAACATTAATACAACCCGAGGATTCTTCACTTTCCAGGTTTTAATTAAAATCATAGGCGTTAAGAAGCAAGAGTGTCTTCGTGGAATACAAGTCTAATGAAGTATTTCCTCACACAGCACAAATCTCTGTGTGCAGTCCCAGCTCGCTGGCACTGGGTGCCTAAAACATTGACCCCTCTGGAACCAGGGGTTCATGTCTTGAAAATTAGAAAAACAAATTACCTTGCTATTTGTTTCAAATAAATGCAAGTGCCAAGATGGAGCTGGAAAAAAAAAATAATATTGAGTAGAGAAAAGAAACCCCAAGAACCTAGCACAGCCATAAAACAAGATCTCTTAATTGAGTGGCTGGAGGCAATAACGACTACATCGCGTGCCAGGGAGGGGGGGGTCGTGTGAGAAAGGAGAGGGCTCGGGTGGGGAGGCAGTGGATGAAGGCACAGCAGAGGAGGGGTGATGGGGAAGCAGTAGGGAAGTGAGAAAAGGCAGCACAGGAGGCTGGAGTGAGGGGAATTAAGGACACTGGTGAGACAGGTGAAACTGTAAACACATGAAAATTGCAAGAGCAGCTCACACGGACCTGCTCCTTCTGTCTCCCACAGGACAGAGGGGAAGCAGGAGAGGAACTGGCATGGACTGACCTACATTTGTAGACACAGATGAAGGGACTGATCTTTGGCAGGTGTAAAGCTGGCTGGAGGTCAAGGCTGATGGCAGAGCACCAGTTACTGCAAAATGAAGCCCAGCAGAAGAAATTATTTCCCTTTACCATCAACCTCTAGGGAAAAATGTGTCTAGTCTGTGCACCCCAGGACTGTTCTCTGCCCCATGGCACAGTGGTGCCTGCCTTGTCATAGGAGGCACACGCAGAGAGGAGCAGGAGGAGACCCTGAAAGACAAAGCCAGCCTGAAAGTAACACAAAGCAGTGGAGAAATGTGAGGGCTCTAAATGGGGAAAAAAGTTTAGGGCAAATCCACTTGCTTAACAGTTTCCTATAAAGCTCCTATATGCTTGGTTAATTCTGTATCATAGTAAGATTTAAAAAAGCAAAAGGCTTTTTTTTTTTTCCTTTTCCTATTATTCCTTTTCTTTGGTACTTGTCACCTTGAGAGACAATGGCAATGCAGAAGCACATTGGCCAGAAGAACACGACTCGCAGTCGAGGAAGCTGGAGCAGTCGTGTCCTTGGTCTTACATCCTGGGGTCGCTGTGTGAGGCAGGAGAGATGGGAAAGAGATGCTTCATTTCCTCACCAAACATTGCTCAACGCCTGAATATGCTTCTCTCAATTCCTGATCTAGCCAATAAAGCATATCTAAGAGCAGAGACATGTCTTGCTTCAGACTCCTGTGATTACAGAGGCAGCGACATTCAGAGCTGGAAATGCTTCAGATAGAACCTGAAGAACATGGACAGACTCCTGTCAGCCTCAGATGAAGTTGCAAGCAAGGGACTTCTCTTGCTGGTTAAATCCATCAACTATGTAGTCCTAGGCTGCCATACATACCATATATCCACTCAGTACTGTGAGGTACACCACCCTCAGCTAAAAGAACCCCCTTGGCCCGTTCAGGGTGCAGGATGAGCCAGGGCTAAGGCCATTGGGAAGTGAGGGAAGCAAAGGAATGCTGTGTGTAAGAGGGAAAGGTGCTTTCTGAGCCTGGTCAGCAGCTATGCACAAAGCTAATGAGGCCAAAAAAACCAGAACTGAAAGCATCACACAGATTTGCAAATTGCTTCTTAGTTACTGGCCTGATGTGGGCAACTTAAAGTATTACTGGGCTATTCCTTTAGTCAAGGTCTGCTTTGTTTGTATTATTTTTATCCTGGCAATACAGGGGAGGCTTTAGCATCATTTAAAAATGCAACACTGCAGAATGAAATGGAGATGACCTTGCAAATCTGGGGTTATAAATCAGCCAATGGAAAGGAACGCTGTGCAGTGCTAAGAGAAACAGGACAAATACGTGCACTTAGATGTACTTGACTAATGGTTTATATTTTATAGCACCTTCCATTAGAAGAACTCAAAAAGCTTTACAGTAAATAGGAAAAAAAAGAAACAGAAAAAGGAAAAAAAGATTTGGGATGCCTGATGCTGCATTCACAAGCCCCACTCCCAGCTGGTTCCACCAGTTGACACCATCTGGAGACCAAGGCTGTCATTTCTCTGTGCCCAAAGAACAAACCCAAATTATCTTGTTTGTGACATCCCTTGAAGTCATACAAGGATCTGGTACTGCCTTTGCACAGACCCAAATAACTCTGGGGAAACGGTGGAGAGCCAGCCTGTACTGCCTCAGTACAGAGAATCACAGAGTGGAAGGGGCTGGAAGGGACCTCTGGAGATCATCTAAGTCCAGCTTCCCTGCTACAGCAGGTTCACCTAGAGCAGGTACTAACCTCATGTCCTACTTTAGGATTTTCCCTGGGATAGTGCCATCAACATCACTGTGTTGCAGGACAGGCACAAAGAAAGGTATTCCAAATTTCAGCTGTTCCCTTTGCAAACTAATTCTTACTCTGC
The DNA here is from genome assembly GCF_000691845.1 of Merops nubicus. Classification (NCBI taxonomy): domain Eukaryota; kingdom Metazoa; phylum Chordata; class Aves; order Coraciiformes; family Meropidae; genus Merops; species Merops nubicus. The sequence continues at coordinate 7,901 of NW_008629479.1, forward strand.
ATCTAGCTAGGTGATAAATATTCCAGCCCAGTCACTGCTGTCATACCTGAGCACCCATTGACACTGTCCTCACTCCCCTCAGGTTAGTGACAGATAAGCAGAAATACTGTAAGACCAAGGTCAAGCTTAAAAACATAAAAGCTCACAGAGAATTCACAGCTCTTGCAGGCTGGTCCTGCAGGAGATGACAGCAAGTGACTCAGCCAAGATCACAGCTACAAGGAAGCAGCAGTCCTGGGGACTGCCCTTCGTCCTCTGAGAATTCAACAGGCCCAAACTACCCTCCCAGTGCAGACAATGTGGTAATTTATCTCAAGACAGCGACTGATTTGGTGATGGTTTGACACCTAAAGTAGAGATCTCCCTACTAATCTGATGTCTCTGACTGATAGATATTTTTGAATGGCCTTGGACTCCTTCTTCTATGTGCACTGATGAAAAGCTAAACACACACATCTTAGTTTTTCCAGAAGCAAGTCAGGAAAAAAAGAAAAGAGAACAGAAGGAAGACATTTGATTTTGACAATATCTATCCTGGCATCTCATGCCACTCCTTGAGAGAGCTAATGGAGAGTGATCACAATGCCAAAGGAACAGGAGCAGACAGAAAGAGCTGTTAAGGAATCAGAGTAAGTTGCAAATGCATCTAGACAAGTGATTAGGAATCTCACCTCCTACCTCCCAGCAGTCAGTGGCTGTGTTCCTCCTCCTGCACTCGAGTGGAGTGGGGCTGGACCTTGCCTTTTTTCCTGAGATGCCCAAGCTCCCAGAGAAGCCTGGGTGCCTATTGCAAGCAAAGCTGTAGTTTGATTTTGCACGTGCCAGTTTTCACTCAGAGAGGCATTCTCAGATTCCTCCCGAATTCTGGCCAACCTGAAATGCCTCAAAAAGCATCCTAACTGTGGCATTTCATCAGTAGCTCTCTGTTTGTGGGTGTGTACACCCAAGAGAGGTAAAAAGGACAGCCCCAAACAGGAAAGCTAGTACTAAAGGCTCCACAAATATAGTTTTTTGATTTTTCTATTTCATGGTTGGTTGATTTTAAGCATTTTAATGGCTGCTTCCTACCCTAGTGCCCATCTGTCTATTTTAATAAATGTTCTTGGTAGCACCTACCTGGCAAGCGTTCGAAGGCCCAGCAGCACAACCAAATTCACCCTAAGTCAGGGGGCTGGAACAGCTCTGTGGAAATGATGCAGTCATCCTAGTCCCACAGCACAGGCACTGCCAGCAGCAGACAGAGAGATGGGTAAAGCAAACAGACAAGAAAACTTGGTGGGGCCTTGCCCTAGCTCTCCTTTTCCTTTCCAGCTTTTCTGTTGAAGTCTGGGTGAGACAAGGAGAGGTTGCTGTAATGCTGGGGTGCACTCTGCAGCCACAGAGGTCTTCCAGGTGGAAGCTGGAAAGATGCAAAGGCTCATCAGCCACCCTGGAGATGCCATAACTGAGGCACTGAAGGCACCAGGTGACAATGAACTGCCTCTCTGTAGGACCCACTCGTTATCTTTGATCTGTGTGTGTCTCTCTCCACATCTAATCAGTGGTGATGGATGCTAACCCTCCCTCCACTCTCTGTGCATCCAGCTGTGTTCCCTCTCATTTGTCACAGGGTCCTCATCCATTGTCCAGCAAATCATCCATCCCCTGGGCAGGTGCTGGGACAGGGAGGGCATCAGCCTCCTGCAGACCAGCTTCAGGAGGATGGGCACAGGGCAGGTGTGTCATCTCCCTGGGCTAGGAGAGCTGGACACTCACCTCCTGTGTTCATACCCCAACTCTTTCTCTGGTCCTTCTGAAAAGACCTGTCCTCTCTAATTACCTTTCTGCTGTGAAACATGAGCTAGCTTTGGATGGCAGGGGAACAGCCTTGTGTTGCACCTGAACTCCAGTGCAAGCAAGTGGCCTTTGCTGCCTGTTACTGCTCCTTGCCCCCTCTCACACTGAAGGATGGACCTGGCCCAAGCCCTCTCAAGGTTGTCTCAATGGTGTTCACCTCTATTACAAAGCCATGGGAATTCCCCCCTCTACCTTTCCTGTCTCCAGTGTCCTTTTCATCAAATGCATGTCACAACTGCAGGAAGTCCCCATGACCTGTGCCAGAGAGGAGGCACTGAAGCAAGGACTGTAGGATCTTTGTGGGCAAGGGAAGGCTGCTTTCTGATGGAAGCCTTTGACCTGCCTTCCCCTCGAGTGTCAGATGGTGGAAGAGCATGGAGGACAACTCACAACACAGGCAAAACTCAGTACCAGGTATTTTTGCCATGCTAGGGGAGCTGCCTCCATTCAGGAGCAGGTTTTCTCCCCTTCCCTTCACTATACCTCAAGAGGCAGCATCCCCATGTGGTTGCTCTTAAAAAGGTGGCAGGAGAAGCCTGTGTGAATGCTGATGTTCTGCTACTGCCTCAAGGACATGAGCCTGTGGTTAAGTCTTGGCATTTCACCCTTCATCAATACTAAAATTTAGCAAGAAATGTGTACAATGAAGGCTTATGTCTTAGGCCTTTTTCTTATTAATCCTATTACACTTGTCTTTATGAGCTCTCCAAGTTCCTTTTACTCCCTCCGGGGCTTGGCTGCAAATGAGATTTTGCATCTCAGTGTAAAATAACCCGAACATTTTTCTATAAAATTAAATAAAAATCCTCCATTCTGGCAATACATGCCCAGAATCCAATTTATGGAGTCTACATCTTTCCAAGTGCTTCATTGTCTTCTCAACTTCCCTTAGCTTTGGGAACAAGCTTTCATTCTGTCCTGATCAATATCGTGAGGAAAAGTAAGGAGCAAACTTTAAACAGCTCAGCTGAACAAGCAGCAGAAAATGTGAGACTAAGCTGCAGGAGCCTGTGATGTTTGGCAAATCTCCTCGTGTTGGATGTGCCTCCATTCTCTGACGTGTCAAGTGGTAGCAGTGATGATAGTCCCAGTCTGCAATGCAGATGTGGTGGCTCAGCTCATGGATATTCAGGAGTGCAAGGAGATTCTGTTGCAACCAACAGTATCTGCAAGTGTATTCTTGTGGTTATGTACCATTTAGCTAAGTGTTTAGATTTCTGAGCTTGACTGAATCTTCCCAGCTTTACAAAACTGGACTGGGATTTGTGCAGTTTCCAGAAATCCCCAATATCTTCTCTTTCCTATCAGGCAAACAACTAGTTGTTAGGAAAACTCTTCTTTTTGACAAGAGGGCCTCAAGAACTAAATCATTGTGCCAGATTTGTGTGTTTGTTCCATGAAGAAGCCATGCTTGCTCCCAAAAACCTTACCATCATGACAAGAAAAAGCTAAATTAAAAGCATATTAGAATTCCTCGTGCCATCTACAGTTAGTAAGGCAGCGTGGAAGGGCCAGAAATAAAAGATAATGGGTGAGGAAAGTTAATAGCATCCCTTCCCAGAGCTCTGGCTGCTTTGAATTTCATTTTTCAGAGAAAGGTAAGTATTGTGCGTGTGTAAAGTAATTCCTACCATATTAAGGGAAGGTTTTTTTTTGCTGTGCTGTGTTTGAACAGGTTTGGTGCTCTAGAATTATCATTTACCTTTGATCTGTGAAATCTGCAGATGCGTTAGCAAGTCAGCAGTGCTGCTCATAATTTGAAGCCTTTAGTACCTGATATGGCAGGATGACTTTGGCTGCAAGAAGAAAACAAAATCAAGCCCAACTTGCAGTGCCTTAAAAAAAATATTGACCTTAACCAGCTGAGCTCCTGTTTTGACTCAGTCTCAGAACCTCCCCCAGTAGATTTCCACCTGCACAACCCTATTCCTCTTCAGCCTCTGCAGCACACCACTGTTTACCATAAAAGTTGACATTTAGATATGAAAAAATCAGGAAGGAAAGGGGATGATTTAAAAATAAAATGTAATTTACACTAATTATGTTGTTACATAGGATGCTCTGCAAAAAAAAAAAACATTAGCAAGTGAGATCATGTCAGCAAAGCAGAAGATGAACTGTAAGGAAGACTTACAAGTTCCTAAGTCAGAAAGCTGTGGCTTCCTGCTGCTTCTCATTTCTGGGCCAATCAATGCTTCATAAAGACCTTCAGGAGATAGCCAAAGTAGCCCTGCACTCCTAATGTCTCTCTTATCTAAATAGGAAACCAGTGGTAACATACTGGTGTGTGTAGCATCCTAGTGCAGGAAGGCATAGAAGTCCTCCTGCTACAATGCTAAGCCTCACAGAATGCTTTGGGTTGGAAGGGACCTTTAAAGGTCATCTACTCCAACCCCCCTGCAGTAAGGAGAGACATTCCCAACTAGATCAGGTTGCTCAGAGCCTCATCAGGCCTGACCTTTAATGTCTCCAGGGATGGGGCTTCCACCACCTCTCTGGGCAGCCTGTTCCAGTGTTTCACCACTCTCATAGTAAAGAACTTCTTCCTAATGTCTACTCTAAATCCACCCTGCTGGAGTTTCAAACCATTGCCCTCATCCTGTCACTTCGTGCCCTTGTAGCCAGCAGGAAACAGGAACAAAGTGAGGCAGTCCTGGGTCACCTGGGGCAAAACAGCCCAACCACAGACAACCAAAGCCCAGCAGCGTGCCACAATCCCTCACCACCCTTCAGTCCACTTCCAGAAAACTGCTGCAAAGGAGATGACCACCACAGTGCAGAGCACACACCTTCTTGCAGTATGATGGCTCCCTGGTCAGGGTCAAAGACCAGTCCTCTCTTTTTCCCAGTCTGTACTGAACTGGAAGGTTCCCTGCCTGTCTTACAGCTATCAAAGGCCACCCTTAGCAGTTAAAAATAGTAAATTCACAAACATTTAAGCACATTTGCACACATCCCCATCCTACAGAAGGCTTCATTTTATGCAAAGTGGGCCAAAATTTAAGCAATCTTTAAAACAACCATTTCAGTAACCTCGTAGTGAATGCAAAGGTAAAGAATTTAAGCTGGAATATTTTGGAGGCACACAAACTCTCTTGGGAATGGAGGATACAGTCAAAGGGTCCTGCCCCATCTCTTCAACCAAATTTTCTCCAATGCCTGTGGCTCAAATTCAGGCAGCAAGTTGCTGGCCTCAGTTTCCACCAAGAAATGATCAGCGAACAAACAGAGCTGACACATATTTTACATTTCACAGAGTACAAAAATCTCCCAAAAATGGGCTTCAGCTGTGCTGGTTCTGCTTTTTTCTTTCCTGCTTTGTTCAGTTTTGCAAAACTGTTTACCACCAATCTATCTAAACCACTTCACTGACCACAGGGGCCAGGCAGCTAAGGACAGTGATTATTTGTTCAAGCCTTTCTTTGGGGGAAAAAAAAAATAATTATAAAAAAGAACCCACCCCAACAAAGCAACAAACAACCCTGCCAAAAGTAATTAAACAGATTTTTTGACAAATACATTTGAAAATTTTCAGGCTACCTCAGTTAACCTGATGAATAATGGGAAATGATATGAGGTGAATAATTTATTACAAAATATGGGGAAAAAAAACACTATATAAATTATTGAACTAATATTATTTGACAAGTGCTTGCCCTTCCCTGAAGTGCAGCTTTCTCTGTGATGGAACACAGCAGCTGTTTAAAAGCAACAATAGTTTAAGGCAGCAAATGAAGAAGAATTGCAAGTGCTGAGAGAGTATGAGATTAGGCAGAATGTAATTATCCAGATTGGAAGCTGGTTAAAATCAGGAAATAAGGCAAAGGTTCTGTATAAAATATATCATGCAATAACAACCACAAGTGGTACAGGTAGCTTCTCTTGTTTGGTTTTATCCAAAATGTTTAACATTAACCAAGGAATAGAATAGAATAGAATAGAGTAGAATAGAATAGAGTAGAATAGAATAGAATAGAATAGAATAGAATAGAACAGAGCTATAGAGAGCAGCAAGGTCATTCCTCAAGCTCCTTTTCTCCAAACTAGACAAGCCCAAAGTCCTCATCTGCTCCTTTAACAGCCCATTTCAAACCTGGGGTTTCTTCCCTCCCTACTCCACGAGACTGTGCTCTGCATCCTGTCACAGAGATGTGAGAGCACAGGGGACCAGAGAGGGGAGAGAGCAGCAGGAGTGGGTGTTGTGGGCAGGGGTCTTGCAGGGTAGCGTCACCCATAGGCTGAGGAAGCTCAGGTAGTCAAGGAAGGGAGG
>NW_008629480.1:0-1242 GCF_000691845.1 Merops nubicus
GCTTCTGATGTGCCCGGCCCCAGACTCGGTCCTGTCTTCCCAAGGGTCCCACCCTCCTCCAGGAAAATTAAGCCCAGCTTTAATGAGTTTTTTTGACTGACAGTTCCTTCCCCTCCTCCCCAAGCCAGACACACACACAGACCTGGGGAAGGGGCAGAGGGACAAACTGGCACCACGGAGCTTTTGGAAAATTGTTTTCCTCGCATGAGAAATGAGAACAGGGCTCTCAGCAAAAGATTTCTTTCCTTCCCCCCCTGCCTCTGCTCCCCCAGGGGATTGGCTTCCTGCCTGTGGGTTTGGGAGAGAGGATGGGCAGCAGCCTTGGAGGGGTGTGCACCCATGGATCTTCCACAGGGCACCTGGGGACCCACCTCCAGCCTGGCCATGCTGGGCACCAACCTGTTCCAGCTGTCCACGTGCCAACACCCATGTCCTGCTCCCCAGACCCCGCTGCCCAGCCAGCTCTGAGCACCCAAGGGACCCCATCCCTCGCCCTGGCTCCCACACCCAGGGGTCCTGGGGCAGCAGGAGGGGACCCTGGTGCCCTCAGCATGCTCCCCCATGCCATCCTGTCTCCCCAGGGTGAGCACAGAGATGGGAGCCCCCCAGGAAGGTCCTGCTCTCCAGGACACTGGCCAAGCACCAGTCAGGGCTGTCCCTGGCAGCTGCTGCCAGCGGCCCCAAGAGGAGCAGGACAAGGGGAGCAGCAGGGCAGGGATGGCACCAGGAGCCACAGCCCCACAGGGAGGGCACAGAGCTCCCACCCAGCATCACAGGAGATCTGCGTGGCCACCAGGACACATCACAGGGGGTTCCTCCAGGCCCCTGCAGCTGCTCCTCCTGCTCCCCAGCATCTGACCCTCCCATCCGTGCCCTCCCGGGGGGCACATCACCGTGCCAGGCACTGGGCAAACATGAGACTCTAGCTGGGCCAGGTAGGTTCATGTAGTTCAAGTCATGCCCAGGCAGCACAATACCTCCTCCAAACAGAACAATTTAGATTGGAAAAGAACTTGAAGATCATCAAGTCCAACCATGAAGCTGAGTCAGGCAAGTCCCCCACTGAACCATGGCCCCAGGCACCACTTCTGCCTGTTTCTTTAAATACCTCCAAGGGTGGTGACTCAATCTCTTCCCTGGGCAGCCTCTTCCAATGCTGGACAACCCTTTTGGTGAAGAAATTTTTCCTAATGTCCAACCTAGATCTGCCCTGACACAACTTGAGGCCATTTCCTCTATTGC
>NW_008629480.1:1594-1968 GCF_000691845.1 Merops nubicus
AACCGCCGGGATCACATTTAGCTGCCTATTGTCCAACACCCCCAGGTCCTTTTCCATCGGGCAGCTTTCCAGCCAAACATGACATCAACATCTGCAGAGCCAGCCCGGGGCTCTCCTGTCCTCAGCTGGTGATGCTGGGGGAGCTGGGAGCACTTGCCCTGCCCCTGGTCACGGGCCACCAACCAGAGGGACATCTTGTGCCCAGTGCCACCACCCCCTGCAGAGCCAAACCTGCCAGAGTGTCCTGTCCTAAGGGGCTGGGGCACCCCCAGAGAGCCTGGCAGAGCCCTGGCAGCCCACGGCACAGGCCTCCAGGGTTCTGTGCCAGCCAGGGGCTTCTCTGCTGGGCAGCAACCAGCACTCGGGCAGAGGGG
>NW_008629480.1:2091-2325 GCF_000691845.1 Merops nubicus
TGGGGAGGACACGGGTGGCCCTGGGGCCAACACAGGTTGCCCTGGGGCCAGCAAGATGCTTGGCACCAGCTGAGAGAGCAGCCAAGCAACAGAGTCAGGGAGGAGGGAGCCAGCAGGAGCAGGGCAGCATGGCCATGGCCTCCCCCCCACCCAGCTCCAGCTCACTGCAAAGGGACGGTGACAAAGTGACAGTGACAAAGGGACCCTCCTGCATGACCTCAGCCCAGTGCTCCT
>NW_008629481.1:0-214 GCF_000691845.1 Merops nubicus
CTGGTGTCCCCTCAGCGGGGAGCGGGTGTCCCTGACCCGGGTGTCCCCATGTCCCTGCTGGGCCCTGACTCCCAGTGACAGGTCGGGGTCTTGGCGTGTCCTGGAGCTTTATTGGAGCACAGGGGACAGTGTCACAAAGCGACAGAGAACATCCCAGTGTCCCCAGAATGGAGAGGGGACATCGGGATGTCCCCAGGGCCAACAGGCCCCTCCT
>NW_008629482.1:0-358 GCF_000691845.1 Merops nubicus
AAGGCCCCAAGGTGGTCCTGACTGGGCACGGGGCACATCATGTTCCCAGCCCACACCCCCACCCCAACTCACCATGCGTGGATGCTGGGCTTGGAGAGGTACAAACTGCCCCAGGGGGGCCATGTGGGGCGGCTGGTGGGGGGGCACTGGTGGTGGAGGAGGGTGAAGGATGTAATGGTCGCTGGAGATGATAGGGGGGAACGTCTGGTAGGAGACGGGAAGCTGTTGCATGGCGCATGCCTGGATCAGCTGCAGAGGAGAGAAAAATGTGGGTCAGAAACCCAAGAGTAGGCTTGGCTGCACCACTGCCCCCTCCCCACTGGCTCCCCCAGACCCTGCCACCCCCAGAAACCTGCAC
>NW_008629482.1:436-1266 GCF_000691845.1 Merops nubicus
CACCTGCTGCGACTCACCGGGGGCGGGAGGCAGCAGAGCGGGTAGTGCTGTCCACTGAACATCACTGAGCATGCTGGGAGCTGCTGGGTGCTGCACCCAGGGATGTGCTGGCCGGCGTGGATGGGGAAGCCTTGCGTCGTGACGGTGGTAACCGTGTAGGAGAGAGGGACAGGTCCCTGGTGCACCTGAGGATAAGGCGACAAGGACACAGTCAGGGTAAAGCCCTGGCTGAGCTGTCCCCATCCTGGCAGGGTGGCAGCAGGGTGCTGAGCACTCGGTGCTAGGACACAACCACCTGGCATCTCCATCTGACTGGTGTGGCCAGAGGAGCAGGGCTCAGAGCAGGCTGGGTTCAAGAGGTCCCATCTTCGCTCCCTGCGCACGTCTTCTAACCCAGCACTGCCACCACAGATGATGGTGACAGCTGTGACATGAACAACCCTACAAGGGGACTGTCCCAGACTCTGGGAATAGGGACCACCCTGGGAACACCCAAGCTGACAGGGGGACCCCAGGGTTTAAGCACTCGGAGGATGAGCGCTGGCAGCCTGAGGGCCAAGTGCTTCCAGCAACAAGCAACTGGCCAGAGGTGACCCAGGGACATGTTTTGGGAGCGCTGCCCCAGACACCAGCCTGGAGCCACCATAGGGATGGGGGTCGCAGCACCTACCTGGTCATGCAGATCCACCATGAATGGGTTCTGGTGGGGCGGGTGAGCGGCCGGGTGAAGCATTCGTGGCGGCGTGCTGGGGAGAGCGTAGGCGCGGGGCTCATCTACAGGGATGTGCGGCTGCTGGGGGAAGGCAGGGTGCAGCTGGGGCTCATCCTGG
>NW_008629483.1:0-2312 GCF_000691845.1 Merops nubicus
GTTGCGAACAGGCTCGGAGGCGATTGAAATTCCCTGAAGGCTGAGAGTTTTTAAACAGCTCCAGGCTTTCCTTCCTGCCTCGAACGCACCGAGCGGGGCTCTGTTCCCAGGCTGTGGGAAGGAGTGAGGGAAAAGGAACACCCCCAGAGCAGAAGAAATGGGAGTTTTGCCGTCAAAGGCACATGTAGGACGTTGGAAACCCAAACCCCAGGCGGTTTAGGCTTTCACCCAGCCCCTGCTCATCCAGCTCAGCAGCAGCAGTCACAGAAGTGCTCCAGAGGGCTCCTGGTGCCCGGTGTGACCCCAGCGGGGAGGAAAGCACAGGGGAAAACACCCCCAGTCGCCAGACACGGCCTGGCCCCCACCGTGACTCTGTTCACAGCTCTTCTCTTCCTCCTGCAAACGTCTGTGCGAGCTTCACATCTGTTCACAAGAATCAGAGTCGTTCAGGTTGGAAGAGACCTTTAAGGTCATGGAGTCCAACTGTCCCCCAGCACTGCCAGGTCCCCACTGCCCCGTGTCCCTCACCCCACATCTCCACGGCTTGGGAACCCCTCCAGGGGTGGGGACTCCACCCCTGCCCTGGGCAGCCTGGCACAGCCCTTCCACAAAGGACCGTAATAAAAGGCAATGCCACAAACACTTGTGTAAGCCACCTGGTACACGGGCCCCCAGGTGAGGAGTCTTCTTGCAGACCCCTAAGAATCCCACCAATGACTGATCTACAAGATTATTTCAAAAATCAGCAACAGCAAGTTGACCAGCAGCACTGGCTGAGCCACCCGGTGGGTGCCCAGTGAGCTGGTGGCACAGCTCCTGCCTGCACATAGCACAGCCCTGGCAGCACGGGGGCAGCCCGGGCACGGCTCTGGAAGCACTGGGGCAGCCGGGCACGGCTCTGGCCCAGCCCTGGCCCAGCCCCACAGTCCCATGCTGTCAGCGTCAGCGCCGGCTCCAGCTGCCTCCTTCCATCTCCCCCTCGCTCATTCCTCAGCAGCATTTTGGCACAGCTCCCAGGCTTGGCACCGGCCGCAGCTCCTCCACCGTGTCCCCTGAGCTCCTGGGCCAGGCAGTGGGGCTGGGGGCACCGAGGCACAGCCTCAGCCTTGGGCACCAGCCCCTCCTCCCCCTTCAGACACCCGTGCCTGCGGGGACAGCCTCACCTCCACGGGATGCTTGCCCAGGTCACCTTTCCTAGCAAGCACTGCACCCTCCGGAGGGTGCACGTGGGAGTCAAAGCTGGACGCTGCCTCCTGGGACTCAGCCACTGCTGCCTCAAGGGAGCGTTCTGTTTCCATCCCGAGGGCTTGCCAATACCTCCCCGTGGTGGAGGGGGGCAGCTGGGAGGAGTGCCCGTTTCCAGGCAGCCTGTCCAGCTCCCTGGGTGCTGCTGCCACAGGGCTGAGCCTGCCAGAGGAGCCACCACCGCTCTGCGCCGGGGGAGGATGGGCAGCTGCCCCTTCCAGCCAGCAAACAGACATCACAAGGGACCGATGGAGATGGCTCTGGTCCAACCAAACCAGGAAAGTCCTTGTGGAAAGGGGGCAGCCCTACGGTTTTACCCATACCTGAACCAGCTCACCAGAAAGGCACTACCAGAGAATCGGCCCCACCGGCACCTCACTGCATGGCTTGCCCCGGGGGTGCTCGGTCCTTCTCCTGCCTCCTCCAAAAGCCAAACACCCCAATTAGTGCCAAGAGAAGAAAGCTGTCTCCTTCCCAGGGCCTGGGAGACAAACCACAGAGGCTTCTGCATACTTGTGCAGCTTCTTCCTAGCCAGTCATCCCAAAAGCATTCAAGTAATTTTGAATCTGGGATCCTTCTCCCGCATACGGGGACACCACCCTGGGTAAGAACAGGTCCTGGGGCCTGGCTCCCCGTGGAGCTGCTGGGGCCCGGGCACACCACAGCGGGTGCTCCTGCCAGGGGATGCCAGGGCACGGCTCCACTGCTGCCAGTGCTTCCTCCAGCATCTCCACGTACCTGCTCCACGGAGAGCCACAGGGAGAACAAAAGCCATCTCCAGCACCTCCTCCTGTGTCTGGCTGCCACCCTCAGACTTACGTGAGACCCGTTGTAAATGGAAGTTAATTTATCAGGGTGACTTGAAGGAACCCTCCACACTGCACAGGCTCGGCCAGGAGCTCCCCAAATGTGCCACCTGCTGCCACCATGCCCAGGGCTGGCACGGACCCCGGGGCGCTCACCAGCCGGACCCAGCACCACCACAGGCATCCTGCTCCCTGCCCTGGCCCACAGGGACTTGGCACCTCCCGGGTGGGCGGGGAGCAGCCGCTGCTGGGCGGGCACT
>NW_008629483.1:2523-3871 GCF_000691845.1 Merops nubicus
TGGGCACCAGAGGCACAACGGCCAGGCCACGAGAAGCCTGCTGAGACTCCTCCTGCCCCACAGCTGCCACACACTGCTCCTTAAAAATGATCCAGGGTGAGGGCCCCAGTCTCCAGTGGTGCATTCGAGAACACGATCATCTAGTCACAGATGTCCCTGCTCACTGCAGACGGCTGGACTGGATGAGCTTTAAAGGTCACTTCCAACCCAAGTCACTATAGGAGAAAACTATTAAGACTTTTTATTTTTTAACAGATAAGAGTCTTTTAGTCCTGAAAATGAACTATTCAGAGGTCACATCATCTCTTGGGACAGGCACCTAATTTTGCCACTCACAACAGGGCTCCTGCTCTTTGCTGCTCACCCAGAGCTGCCCGAGGTGCCATCCTGTCCACGTCTTGCAGCATCACAACCTGTCAAGGCTTCACCTCCCAACACCAATTGCAGCTTTCCCCCACCCCGAGGCACACTGGACTCCCTGAGCCAGCCCGAGGGCCCCTGGCCCTCCCAGTGCCCCCCAGGTCCTGGCAAAGGCTGGATCTGTGCATTCACCACAAAGGCTGCTCTGGTCTGTAACTGCCAGTGCATGGATTTACAAACACTGATCTATTTAGTATACACACAAAAGCCAAATAAACTTTTCAGACGATTAGTCCTCACAGACTTGCAGAACTCCTCGACTTCACTAAACATGAGATGAAAAGTCATGTCCTGGGTGTCTGTGTGGAATTTCTGCTGCACAGGCTGCTGCCTCACTGACACCCCCACGGCTCTGAGCCCCCAGCTGCCAGCCAGGGGGCTCCCATCGCTCAAGGCCATGGACACAGAGCCATCAGCCCTGCTGGGGGTGCCCCGAGGAGGGCTGGGGTGCCCCGAGGAGGGTCGGGGTGTCTGGCTCCTCCCCTCCCCTGCTCCTCCTCCATCCACCCGCAGGGGCAGCTACCCACGGGGGGCACTTGGGCTCAGCCTTGGCGTCACCCCCTCCAATGCCAGGCCACTCCTTGCGCACACAGCCTGCCTTTCAGGTATAAGAGGCAGCAGGGGAATGCTCCCAAGGCAGCTTCCCCAGCCCCTGGAGCATGGTGGGGCTGCCACAGCCCGGCTGGGACACTAATCCCCGCCCCGCAGCCGGCGCCAGAGCAGCACCAGGAATGGAGAGCATCTCTTATTATTAGCAAGAGCAGGGAGGCTCCCGTGGCAAATGCATAGGGAGCAGAGGGCTGTGCTGTGAACAGCTGGAGAGCCCGGGGCCCAGGGGGTGGACGGGGAGGGACAGTCCCCAGGGCTAGGAGCTCGGGGGCAGAAATGCAGCTGGGGCTGCTGGAGACCCTTCCCCTTCGCTGCCACA
>NW_008629483.1:4011-10794 GCF_000691845.1 Merops nubicus
CCAGCTCGCTCCCTCCAACACGCTCAGCAGCTGAAAAAAACACCACAGGCAAGAGAGACCCTCCTGCCTGCCAGGCCTGCACAGCCCAACACCCCTGAACAAACCCCCCTGACTGCTCCCGTGTGGTGCCACGGCTCTGGTGCCCGCTGCTGGGCCAGGGCTGGGAGTAAAGGGACTGAGGAAGCCCAGCAGGTGCCAGCCAGGCAGGTCTGTGGGAGCTGAGCCCAGGCAGGATTCACACTCAGCCTCCTCTGGCTCTCCCTGGGCTGGGCCATGCGTGCACAGGGGGCTCCACAGCCCAGGGACATGGAGCCTGAGCTCAGCTCCCCCCCAGCTCCAGCCCCGGGGTCTGCACCCCCAGAGCAGGGGGCAGCAGGAAGCAGCCAGGGCCCAAAGGTTCCTGCAGCCAGCCTGTGCCCACCCTGGCTCCCTGGGCTCTGCTCTCACCCCCCAGCACCCTGGGGGCTCCGGAGGGTGACCACCACGAGCCAGGGCTGTGCAGGCCCTGCTGCCCAGCCAGAACTGCTCCCTGAGGGGCAGAGGGCCATGGCACAAAGCTCAGTGGCCAGGAGATGCTCCAGGGCTGTCCTCCAGAGCCCAGGTTTGCTGTGGTGGCTGCAGTCCAACCCCACCAGAGCTTGGCTAATCCTGCAGGCACCCCGACAGCAGAACACCCCACAGCTGAGAGGGGAGGGGGTCTGGCAAACACAGCGTGGGCACACAGAGGGCACGGCGCTCTCCCACCCAGGAGCATCACAGAAGACACTTAAACCAAACCAGCTTCAGGCACAGCTTCCCTCAGCACCCTTTCAGCCAGGGTCCCTGCCACTGCCATGCCCTTCCTTCAGGCCACCAAGCACACGAGTGAGAAGCCAGGTCTCACTCAGGGACAGCGTGTGCCCATCCCGTGCCCATGGGCACCACGGCCCCAGGGCTGTTCCAGGGCTGGCCAGGAGCCACACACACTGCTGCTGACCTTCTCTGGGGACACCAGGAGAACTCTGAGGCAGCTTCAGAAATCCCTTTATGCACACACCCCCCACACAAAAGCATCCCCGGAGCATCCTGCCCCCGGCCCCGTGCCAGAGGCCTGAGCTGGAGCCACGTGCTCTCCCTCCCTGCTCCGCGGTGAATCAAGAGCTAGCAGAGGAACAGTGAGGCTGAACGAGCAGGATCTGTGTCCTGAGTGCTCTGCTGGAGCCAGCCACCTGCTCTGGGTGCAACGTGCTGAGCCCAGCAGCCCTCCCAGCCACCCTTCTGCTGGCCACGGAGCAGGCTCCAGGGCTGCAGCCACACAGACTGGTTCCGTGCGTCCAAACCCAAACTTCCTCAGCCAGGTGACAAGTCCCTTAACAAAGCACAACAACAGAACAAGAGCACTTTTCCTTTCTGAATGACAAAGATGCCTTGAGGCTGCTCCTCCGGAGCCACCTCCTTCAGCAGCCTCTGCCCACCCCGGTGCCAATTCCCAGGACACATCCTGGCCGTGGGCTGGCTGCCAGGCTGGGCTGTCCCCGTGCCAGGGCTGGGCTGTCTCAGGCTTCTGTCACTGCTGCCGTGGAGAATTCAGAAGCTCTGAGAGAAAGAGGCAGCGACCCCATCCCAGGGCTCAGCCACGTCTGTTTGGCTAAGGGGGGGTGCAATTATAGGGAGAGGCTGGTTTTAAATAAGTGTGAGGTATAAATAATTGCAAACCGTCTGTTTATGGTCCCGAGACAGCAACACAAAACACCAGGGTGAGACTTGAAAAGAACCAGAAGAGACAGTCCAAGTGAAATCCAGCAGTTCTTAGCGAGCTCTGAGATTTACCCTCTGCCTTTCTCTGGCAGGAACCACTGAGCTCATTGCTGGCTCCAGCCCCATGCCAGGGATGCAGGAGAAGGGCAGAGCTGCCCAGCAGCAGCTCCTCTCCTCGGGGCAGGGACACCCGAGGAACACCCCACACCTCCCCCAGCCTGGGAAGCCAGTCGCCCATCCTGTGCCCCATCCACCTTCCCCCCAAACCCAGCCACCAACCACTGCCCAGTGCCAGCACGTGGTGGGAACAACCAGCTCCACAGCCTGTCTGGAGGGAGACAGGACACGTGTTCTTGGCTTCTCAGCTCAATCCAGGTTTGTGGGGAGCTGACA
Organism: Merops nubicus; assembly: GCF_000691845.1. Lineage (NCBI taxonomy): Eukaryota > Metazoa > Chordata > Aves > Coraciiformes > Meropidae > Merops > Merops nubicus. Next base: position 6,142 of record NW_008629483.1, read on the forward strand.
GGCAGCTCTGTCCTACCTGCATGCACCAGAGCTCGTGGGTACAAGAATGATCCAGCCAGAGCACTGGTGACACCTCAAGGACCTTCCTGAGCCCAAGGTACAAGCTTTGAGCCAGGAAATGCCATCAGGAAGACAATAGTGGTTGGCTTAATTTAAGCTTCAGCCTGTGTTGGGGCTTAAGTGGCTTGTAGGGACCCCAAGGTCTGTGCAAGGGACTACAGCCTGGTGCCCACCAGCAGGTGGGAAGCAGCTCTAGGCAGGGATTTGTTAATGGTAAATCTCATCACACTGTAGATTTTCCTTTGCAGCACCTGTCCAAGCAAAGAATGCAGCAGGGCACAGACACAGACACTCCTGCCAGGGGCTGGGGAGGCTCAGCCTGGTTCTGGAACCTGTCTGTGGAGATGGTTCAGCCAGCTTAAGGGTGGCTCACAAAGTGCAAACAAAGCGATGGAGTGCTGTTAGCAGGAGCAGGGAGGCTCCTGGGGCAAGGGAACAGGGAAGCAGAGGGCTGCTCTTAACAGCCAGAGGCACAGCAGCAGCTCCAGCAGCCACCTCCCTGCCTGGCCACAGCTACAGCCCGTGGATGGCCACGGGAGCAGACACCTCCTGCCAGAACCACCTCAGAGGGAGAGGTGCTCCTGCCTGCCAGCAAAGCTGGGCGTGAGCAGAGCTGGAAGTGGGCTGAGGCTGGGCAGGAAAACCACACAGCACCCAGCACCCAGCAGCCCCAGGTACAAGGGAAGCAGCACAAGGGCAGGTTTTGCACAGGAATGTGAAGCAGAAGGCCCAGCCTGGAGCACGGTGGGAGCAGGAGTGGCCGGGCTGGAGCCCCTGCAGCCCCTCTGCCTGGTGCTCACCTCACACGTGGGGAACAGCCACTGGGACAAAAGGGTACCAGCCACGGGGACAAGGCTCATCCCATGGCCCCTGTGTCCACCCACGGCTGCTCAGGAGCCCGTCAGCCCCTGGCAACCAGATCCAGCAGGGAGCCAAAGGCCTCGAGGGTCATTGTGTTTGTATGAGTGTCATCAAGGGACTTAGAAGAGGGGTCAGAAATCCTACTGGGACCCAAACAGACACAGTGCACAAGCAGCACAAACACCACGGGCAAAGGAGCCACCCAGGAGCCTGCTGGTCCATGGCTGCAGGAGGAGCCTTGAGCACAGCCCACCATGGACCAGACCCAAACAAGGAGGAAACCACACATCAACTCCCCTGGCCAGTGCTGCTCGTCCCAACAGCCTCTGCTGAAGGCCCTGGGGGGACCTGTGTGTCCCCCAGTCCCTTGATGCTCTCCCTGCTTCCCTTGCCCATGTGGTTCCTGTTTGGGTGGAATCCCTGCAGGGCATGAGGCTGTTAAAGGGTGCAAGGCCAGCTTTGTGCACTGGACTCGAACTGCAGGTCACTGGCCTGAGGCAGGGGTTGAGGACACAGAGAAGGTGAAGGCACCTGACCCTCACCAGGGCATGCCACGCTCAGGGCCAGCCGGGTGCCTCCAGGGTGCAGAGAATGGGCACCCACAGCCAGCAGCTCACTTTTTGGTTGCAAATAAGCCTGAAAGACAGATACACTTACCAGCCAGCTGGGCCACATCTTCACTTCCCAGGAGGCAGAGAGGAGGCACTGTGCCCATCTTCCTCCCAGCCTGGGCTGTCGTGGTGCCCTCGGCCTGCTCTGGACACGCTTCACTCTGCTCCAGCACCAGCCCCGGCTCTGGCTGGGGAAGTTCATCACAGGCCAAGGCTTCACCACGGCCAAAACACTTATTCTGGCTTGTAGCATCTCTGCTGTGCCTGACGCAGTTCTCCATGAGGCTGATAAACCCTGGCAGGGACTGTGGGTTCTCCTGGCAAAGACCCCCCAGGGGGTGAGGAGCCCTCGTCTATCCACGCACAGTCTGGCTCATCCTGGCACTGTGCTCGCTGCTGCTCCAGCAGAGCCCGTGGGCACCCCCTCATCTGCCTCATCTCCTGAGGGGTGTGAGGTCAGCTGCCTGTCCTGCTGCCCTGCAGATGCACGTGGCTTTGCTGGGGGCTCAGCACTCCTCATCTGCACTGCCCACGGACAGAAACCACTGCCCGAGGAAGGGAAACCTGGCAATGGAAAATCAGAGCTTAGCACAACCACCCAGAGGACCTTTAGTTTGCTTCTCCTCATTTTCCTTCCCATTTGATTAGAGAGGGAGGTACTGGCCCTTACTCCAGGTATCTCCATGCTTTACTAGCTGGAGCAGGCAGACTCTACACTGCTACTTTGAGGCTGCAGCATGCTGCAGAGCTCAGGCAACCAAAGTTTAAAATGCTGCTTTAAAAATACCACATACAGGTGGAACAGCAGCAGTTACCCATAGCTGTAGCAGCTCCCTGTGTGCTGTCCACTAACACAGCTCCTGCAGAAGATCCTAGCTGTGCATCACACAGGGACTGCTGCTCAGCTCCCCCACCTCCCTGTGTATTCTTTTCTCTCTCATAACAGAGAGCTCCTGCCATCCATTTAGAGGGAGCTTGTGTCTCATGTTATGCCCTTCCCACTGCCAGCAGCACAGTGCTGGGGGAAGAGATGGGGTCTGCAGGGGTCTCCTTGAGGCCCCTTTCACCCGGGTGCTGTGGGAAGCTCTGCTCCCAGCCTGTGCTGTGCAGATGCTGTGGCACCTCCCTGGAGGGGCTGGAGCTGTGCCTCCTGCACATGCAGCAGCTCGGCACACGGACAGCAGCTGCCTGGGCAGGGCAGTGCTGGGACAGCTCATCCCCCAGTGCTGGAACAGCTCATGCCCCAGTGCCAACGCTGTGCTGAGGATGGAGCACGGGGGTGGCAGAGCTCGCTGCCCCCCTCGCTGTCCCCAGGGCTCTCACTGAGGCCAGGGAGCTGGATGCCAGTCTCCAGCACAAACAGCAGCTTATCAGCCACCCAGGACGCTCGATGCGCCGAGGTGCCAGGCACAGGGAGGCTGCAACACTGAACAAACCCAGACCTGTTCACCTCCCCTGCGAGCCAAGGGGCTCTGGCTGGGAGATGTGGGCAGAGGGTGGCGAGGGTCAGGGAGAATAACGCAGGTGGAGGCACTGAAGCTGTCCTGCCCACGTCAGCAGCTGTGTGTTTTACAGCTTTTTATTCTCCCTGGGATCGAGAGCAAACCACAGAGCACACCGGTCCGCCCTCCCTTCGCGGGCTCCTGCCACAGAGCCCCCAGCCCTGGCACAGCACCCTCACCCCCACCAAGCCCCCCAGTGAGGCACCCGTGGGCTCCACGTGCCGTGCCCGCTCAGGCTCCCCTCGCCACGGCCCGGGGGGAGCGAGCACCCCAAAACCCCTCTGTGACCTCAAAACCCAGCACAGCCCCTGCACAAACAGCCCGGGCACACAGCTCAGCGCCAGGCTCCAGGTGGGGCAGCCCCGGGGCCTCCACAGCCACTCCCCCGGCCGCCCCTCCAGACAGCCAAGGGTCGGGGGCCACGGGTCCCCTGTGCCAGCACTTGGCACCCTCAGTGGAGGAAACGACCCCCAGTTCTACAGGGACAGTTCCTCCTTCCAGTTATCTGCACCACTCGTTTGCCCCAGTGTGCAATCCAGCACACAATACCAGCCTTCCAGTGTTATCTTGGGGGGAAAAAATGCTAAATTTGAGCTTTATCCAAACAAAGTGTAACTACCAACCACGGAGCTGCATCCAGGAACACCTTCTGAGCAGAACTGTTGCCTTTCTAGCACTGGCTCCCCCACTGTGATCTGAGAGGATTCCAGCCGTGCCCGCTCCTGCCAGCCCCAGGGGCCCAGGGATCCTGGCCCCTGGCTGGGTTCAGAGTGCAGCCTTCAATAGATGGGAATAATCCAGAAGGTCAGAATGACTTACTATGCCTAATTCTAAGTGAAGTGATTCTAATCCCATCTTGATCATTATCATCTTGGGGGAAAAAAAGACATGTTTGATCATTTCCCTACTGCCATAGCTAATAGCTTTTTAAAAAGAAAACCCACCCCTCATTGTATGGAAGCAATCTTCCTGCTCAAAACTGCATAAATATCACAGAAGGCAGAGGCCAGGCAGAGACCCTCCAGCGTGAGCAGGTCAGGCACAGCAGTACGGGTGATGGCTGAGGCTGGATGCTCAGGAACCAGCTCCCCAAGGAGCTGTCTTCACCAAGCAGGCTGAGAAACCCAGGCTGCATATCCCAGATCTCCTCCGGTGGAACAGGAACAGCCAAGGGGAGAGAAAGAGAGAAGCAGCCAAGCTCTGAGGGACTGCAAGGTCCTGCCGCCCTCTTGTGACCACCAGGACACTGCGACCTCCTCCAGCCGAGGGCCTGGAGCAGGGGTGGTGGCCCTGCTGCCACCGCGGCTTCCCAGGGGATGCTCCTCAGAGGGGCTGGAGGGTCCCCGAGCCACCCCACAGCACAGCCAGGCGCTCGGAGCTGCTGCAGGAGTCGGGCTCAGGGCAGCTCTTTAACCGCTGTGTTTGCCAAGCCACCTCCCCACCGAGCCCCTGCGCGGGCCCAGAGCTGGGGGTGTGGCTGGGGCCCCCCCTCCCCGGGTGCTGCAGGCAGCGGGGCCGTGGGCACCCACGGGGGCTTGGGGCAGCCCCCAGAGCTGCCCGTGCTCCAGAGCCCGTGACCAGGCAGAGCAGGGCCCGTTCCAGCCGTGCAGACAGACAGA
>NW_008629484.1:0-291 GCF_000691845.1 Merops nubicus
GGCGCTGCCCTTGCTCCGGGAGCGCCCCTGCTCCGGGAACGCTCCTGCCCCGGGGGACCCTCCCGCCCGGGATGTTCCTGCCCCGGGGGGTCACCCCCGCCCTGGGCAAGCTCTGCCCGAAGGAGTGCTGCTCCCTGAGCCGCCCACCCCAAACACGAGAACACAGCTGGGGGCTGTCCCCGGGCCCTGTTTTGGAAGAAAAAGTGCCACAGCACGTGAACCTCGAGCGTCCCGGGACAGGGGGTACAGCAACGGCCACGGGGCCAGCCACGGCAGGCGGGGGAACCAGCA
>NW_008629484.1:310-2425 GCF_000691845.1 Merops nubicus
CAGCTGCAGAAGGGCACAGGGATGCTCGGTGGTTCGTGAAGGTTGGCACGGGCTGGGGACCAGTGACGAGCACAATGGCTACAGGGAAGGGAGGGCTCTCCTTTTCAGGGCACATCTCTGAAGGACAGGCTGTATTCTGGACGTGTCACCGGGTGCATGCCAAAGGGAAACCATGGCTCCTCAGAAGCGTTTTGTGATTTGACATTGTGCGGGAAGAAATAAACCTTGGCACTGACTGACCCACCGCAGACACCAGGGAAAAACTCAGAGACAAGTTCCCCAACCCCGCTTCCGTGAGCTCTTGCACCTGGAGCTGGAGGTAAAACCCAACAGCAGCGTTGAGACGTCACCAGCCAGGCAGCAACATGCACCCCAGGGACAGGCTCTCCTGGCTCTCACATGGGCACCACAACCATCCCACAGTGCCCCTCGCTGCCCCCCACTCTCGGTGGTTGCTGGAGGGACACATCTCGGGGTTCAAGCTGAGCCTGCACACCACAGCACAGCCCTGCCCCACGGTCCTGACCTGCCTCGGCAGTGCCAGAGCCCTTGCTGTGTCCAGGATCCTCATCAGTGCTGCACACGGGCTGGGTGCTGCAGGGCACACACTGACACAGGCCCTGGGGCACCCCTGCACTGTGCTCCCACCCACCAGCACAGTCACCCAGCACCACAGAACTACAGGATCACAGACTGGTGGGAGGGACCTCTGGGGATCACCTCACCCAGTCCCCCTGCGCCAGAAGGGTCACCCAGAGCAGGGTGCCCAGGGTGGTGTCCAGGTGGGTTTGGGATCTCTCCAGAGAGGGAGACTCCACAGCCTCTCTGGGTGTCCCCTGAGCCCCCCACAGGGAGGGACCAGGGTAAGCCACAGGAACCATGGAGCTCAGCGCCCACCTGGATGGAGCACAGCTCTGCCATGGCACAGGACCTGTCTTGACAGCCCAGGGCCAATGAGCATTACATACACATATGTGGCTTCAAGGATTTGTCAGTCAGCCACAGGCCACACCGCGGGCCATTCATTAGCATGGGGATCAACGATGTGACAAGCCAGCAGCATCCATCAGCCATGCATGGGCCTGGAGTCTTCATGCCCAGAGCCTTCACTGAATTGTTCTGAAATGCAAGCTCCTTGCTATAACCACCAGGCACATGTTCAAGTTCAGGAGGCATGTTGTACTGGTGGCTGACACTGCTCTCAGGTGCATTGGGCAAGCTCCACAGGTTGGCCTGACTTCACTCCCTGTGACATGGCACAGGATTTGGCCATGGGTTCACGGCAGAGTGCAGAGGTATATTCACCAAAGCTCTCTTGCAGATAAGGAAGAGTCTCAGCAGTGACAACACACTTTAAAATCACTTTTGTGTTGCTGGCAGCTCCTTGTCCACTCTGCAGCACAGGGACCGGACCAAGCGGCACCGCAGGGCTCGGAGCTGGTGCTGGCTCTGGGCAGTGAACTGACACCTCTGTGCTTGTGGTCTCCTGTCTTCACAGGGCAGGGAACAGACCTCCCACAGCAAAAGAGATTGGGAGAAGGGTTAAAACCAGCCCAAAGCACTACACCCAGAGGAGGCTTACGGCTGCCTGAGGGTGTGCACTGTGCGGCCATGTGGACACAGGAGCATTGAGCTTACCCAGCTCCAGACAAGGAAGATAAAGACAGATTTTCAACAAGAAAACATTACCAAATCTCATCCTCCCTTTGGATCTCAGACAGCACGCCTTGGTCACAAGGCAGTGCCCAGATGAAGAATGAGCCCCTGCAATGCTTGGGAATATTGCTTGAGAAACACAAACAACAATCAGCAGCTGCCTTCCCTTCCTTCAGCAGCCTCTGTCTGCAGTGCATTTCCATTTTAACAGTACCCAGTCCCTTCTCCTTTATTACCTGGAAAAACCATACTCACCATTGTGCATAAATTATAATTATATATTCATAACCCCTGTAAAGTTTTTGGCTACACTGCAGCCTTTTTATGCATCCACAAGCCACCTGTTTGTTATGCAAGGCGCATAGGAGCTGCATCATGAAATCCATTTATTCTCAACTTTTTAAAATCCAGGAAGGAGCCTTTACAATAACTGAAAGCATTAGCTGTCCTAAGCAGGAA
>NW_008629484.1:2456-6723 GCF_000691845.1 Merops nubicus
ATTAAATTCACCACAGGTCAGCTTGTAGCTGTCACTGTTTTCCAAACCCCCAGGTGTCCCCCATGTTACAGACTCTGACTTGAAGAGCCCAGACACTTTCCATTCCACTGATTTTTGCTTCAATTAGAATAGGTTTAAGAGCTCTCATGCACAAGTTTCTGTGGGACCTAAGCAGTGTGTTAAGAATAATTGAATCAAACCTCCCATTTTATGCTCAGCACAAAACTTTCTCCACCTCATTTATTTTACCTTCACATCCATGAGCACTAAATGTATTTTTCTAATTACTGCTTTGGCTTAGAACACTAGCCCCATTTTTTTAAACGTTAAATATATTATTAGATAACAAAATCTCTCTTAAACTTGTAAAAATTATTTCTATTGATCAAGCAGTCGTTAGAGCAGTGCCACTGCTGAGGCAATGCTGGGGATCAGCTCGTGTGGGGCAGCTCTGGTGGCAGCATGTGCAGGCAGCTCTGCTGCCACCCTTCAGCTCGCAAAAAAGTCAGCACCTAATTTCTGATCTAGGTGAAGGTCATGTCATAAAATTAATATTCTGAGAGTGAGAGCACTTCAAGCTCACGTACAAATTCTCTCATCATGTCCAGTTCCCAATGCATTTATAAATGTGTTCTGAGTCCTTCAGATTCCAGTAGACAGAGCACTTCAAATCTGAGAAGATAATTAAGCAGCAAAAATGGGGTAATTACACTCCTATTATCCCACATGTAATTGGTGTCAGCCAGTCGGGATGGTGGCTGGCTGGCCAGTGTTTAAGAGATGACCCCAAGGGAAAAGGACTGTCCCTGGGTAGAGACACACCCCCCCACCCCGTGCTGCACACGCTGGAGGAGCTGCACTGCAGGAACTTCTCCTGATGCCCAGTGCTGAACATGTCTGACCCCATAGCTGAGGTGTCCCTGGGACAGCCAGAGCCAGCAGGCAGCAGCAAGGAGCAGCACCTCTAAGTGAGCGCAGCAGACATCCAGGCACCCAGCTCCAGCTGAACCCAGTGGCCGGGGGGCCAGTGGCTCTCCCTCCTCTCAGCCAGCCTGAGCCCCCTGGGCATCCCCCAGCCATGCTGTGGAACCGTGCCCTTGCGTTTCTCCTGCAGCACGCCAAGAGAGTCGGCTGTGATTCCACCACAGAACACCAGCTTCTTTCTCATATTTGCAGCTATATGTCACCCAAGAAGGCTGGGGATGCTGAAACCCATAGCCAGGATGAAGTCCCAATCTCACAAACCGCAATTACCATGTCTTCAGGAAGACAATTTACTGGATTAAACCAAGATCAAGAGAATTGGGACATCAAGTCCCACACAGAGGACAAGCAGCAGCCCTTTCCTTCACAAATGATGGAGAACAAGGGTCAGGACCTTGGGGCAGGAAAGGGGCAGAATCAGTTCATTGAATGCAAAGCAGCAGAAGACTTCTGTCTCCCAAAGGTCGTACAATAAATTGATCTCCTTGGCCTTCACCCCTGCTACATGCTGTCCCTGGTACTGGTACAAGCTGTACATGATTAACAGTGACCAGAAACGAGCACGGCCACACACCCAGCCCAGCTCAGGGAATAGCTGCTCTCCAAGTGCCTTCCCTCCCAGCTTCAACGAGACTGACCAGCTTCAGCAGCATTCTAGCAGGGCTTTTTTTCATTTTCTCTCTTCCCCTTCTCAGCACTTTACCTCAGGGGCTGAGAACAGCCTCCCTTTGCCTATCAATGGCTTGTGCACTTTTTTCAAGCAGTGCCAGTGCTTCTAACTTGTTTTCTCCAGAGCCACACTTTGCTCTCCCTTCGTACGTACTGCAGTAGCTACAGCTGAGCTAGTGGGATGTTTTTTCAGCACAAAGCTACACAGATTTTGCTCGGGTACTGTCACATTTTGCACATGAAGTGTGTTTGTGTGTGACTATACACACGCTGCACGCATGGCATGGGAAGGTTGTGTCAGCACAGAGCTCTCGAGACACCCAGCAGGGCCAGGCATGTCACATCCCAACACAACCATCAAACCCCAGCATCCTGGGTCACAGCACAACCGTCTGGAAGACGCAGCTTTTCTAAAGCCAAAACATTTTCTGTTTACCAAACCCCTCCTGTCATGCAAAAGAGAGCACAACTGGTGCCTTGGGAACACTGGTCTGGGGAGCAAACGTGGTGCTTTGGGAACACTGGTTAGGAACCACTTCTTCCTTCACTTGATGGACGATCTAGCTGTAACATTTTCTCTGGGATATTACTAAATTATAGTGTTGCCCATTCCACCATAGAACACATATGATACCCCCAACATGGAGTGAGGCACAGAATATTTCACAAGGGTCCAAGACTTCAGTGTCCTTTAAAGGATACAGGGTGAACTGTTTGTCACATGTTCCTCACATCAGAGACATAATTAGCTTAAATACTTACACAGTAAATAGGATTTGCCATTTCTGTGGATTAAGGCCACATACTACAGCATCAGTGCATCTGAAGCAGTTGAGCACAGTCCATGCTAAGGAGTAAGTTTTTGCATTAAAAGAGCTACCCTGAGCGGTGCAAATGAGATCTCCTGTCAGCATCAGGCATTGCTCCCTTGGCATTCAGCTGCAGTGACAAACGCCACCACACGTGACAGTGGAAAGCCAGAGCCTGCCCGGCGTGGGTTTGTGTCCACGTCTGAAACACCAGCGTGGACGCCTGTGCAGGAGGCCTCCTGGAGCACCCTGTGGGGAGCACACAGCCAATGTGCACAGCACTCTAACACACAGCGGGTGGCTCCTCAGCCCAGAGTGCTTACAGCCCCCTGCAGCACCTGCTGCAAGGTGTCTCTGAACATGGTTCATGAGAAAACCAACCACTACAGGAACTCTAAGGCTGGACAACTAAACCAAGTGAGCAGAGAATGGAGTTCTTGGATTCCCATCTTGGTTTATTTTCAGCTGCTGAAGAATATCACCACATTAATTCCACTATTCCATACCAAGATCCAACTCCCAAAATGTTTTCTATTGGGTGAGGTTGCCATATAGGAGGGGAATGTGTGAACTTGTGTGTGCATTTGAGTGTAACAGATACTGTAAAATTGTACTGAAGGTCATCTGCTCATTTGCTGCACGTCTCAGCCGTGCACAGGCTGGGCTCCTCATGTGCATCCAGGGGCTGGCTGCCACTGGTGTGCATGTGAGTGGGAACTGCCTTCCAAAAACTGCTTCATTCATCACTCTCCTGCCTAAAAACTTCAGTCATCACTCCAAAGGCAAAAAACAACTCCACAGAGCAAAGAGGACAACTGCATGTCCCAGTAATTAAAAAAAAAGAACAAAAAAAGAACACTGGAAAGCTACCAAACAACTAATAGTCTGCAAACTGTATCCTGCAGCTGCAGGATCAGAAACAGCACAAAAGAAAAAACTGGGATTGGCTTCAGTGCAGAAAAAAATGGAAGTGAATCTACACTGAGCACTCAGATGTTTCTCCATATGTCCTGGGATGGGATGTTATTTATGAGAATGACTATTTAGCATTTATTTCCATTAAATTAGTATTAAATATGCAAAATTTTGTATGGCCCCAGAGGTGGATTTTATTTGAAAGGTTGTATGCCAATAAGAGACACCAACATGTCTAGGCCACTTTGAACCATACATCCTGAACTGCAATTACTCCACTGCCTTCACTTAATTTGAGCATGGGCTACATCAGAAAGTAATGAAATCATGGTACAAATTAAACTAGGGCTGTAAGTTTTACAGCACTGCGAACTTGGCACCGGGATTATTACTTTATAAAAATCATTCTGCTTGCCCTCAAATGTCATCTAGTAGCAGGAGGAGGAGGACGCCCTGGTGCAGCTTGGCCATCCTTGTGAAATGGAAAGCACAAAGGCTAATCAGTCAGACAGGATTAATTCCCTGGAGAAAAGGAAACTGCGTGTCTGGCAGAGCAGCAATCATGACCCGTACTGGGATTAGCTGAAGTTTTGCAACCATCAGAAGGATGGATGTGGTCTCAACACCAGCCTGGTGGAGGCCAAATAAAGCAGTTGTTGGCCACGCTACCCAAAGCCAGACAACGGAGAGCTCCTGTAAGTAATGATCTACTTGCTGACTGTTTCAACACTCACAGGAATTTGTAGATTTTCGGTGGTACTTTACAAAGCAACAAGGCCGAGGAGCGAAGGGGCTGGTGCTGGCAGCCGTGGCTCCTGCCAGCTGCCCTGGCAGCGGGACGCCGGCTGTTGGCAGCTCCGCAGTGGGCCCGGCCGAGGGCTGCCAGGCCG
>NW_008629485.1:0-5505 GCF_000691845.1 Merops nubicus
CAAGAAGTGGTCCTTGAATGCTGACCCTCAGTATAAAGCCAGCTAAAATATTTTTCTTCATGAAGCACCTGTTTTACTCTTATTTTTTTTTTTTTATTTATACTGTCAGATGAAGTTAAAGTCTTCAATACTACTTAAAAGTATTAAGTACAAATCAGACCCTGCTCAAATGACATTCACTGAAGTGCTGAGTAATGATGCTACTTTGAAGAAACTGAGCATTCCCAACCCAAAGCATCATGCCTGTTTAAGAAAAATACATGTAATGGTAGATGGAATACAGAGCTCCTACATATCTGAAATTACTTTATCTCATCCAAAGCCTCCTACAGCCTATTCAGATCTGATTCCTTGGTAATCAGAACTAAAGATTAAATGTGAATCCTCAAAAGCCTGACAGTGTCTGTGTCTGTAACTAGGATGTAGGAAGGCAGAACTACTCAACAAGCCTCTTCTATATACCACACACAAAAACACCTTTGGTGCTGGTGTTAATACATTAAATACTTTAAATTTAAAATTTAAATATTTAAATACTACAAGTCAAGTTAATGATCTGTACATGTGAGTACAATACTGCTGCACCTCATAATTCAGTACACAGCTTACTTCCTCACCAGCCTTTTTCCTTACCTTCTTGTGTTTGTAATAGTGTAGGTAGCCATTATGCTTCAGCACAAACCACCTCTTTCTCCAGCCCTTCAGTATCGCTGACTGTGTTCGTTTATGCAAATATCCTCTGCAGGTAGGTCTGGGCGTGTTTGGGTAACGGCTGATATCTGATCCCACCACCATAGTCAGGATATCAGGACCTAACATATTACATGAAGAATGTGAAAACACAGGTCAAAACTATAATCCAGTGTGTCAGAATGCTTGAATATCCCTAGAGGGTATGGAGTAGGAAGGCAGCATTCTATCCATGCCCTTCTCCTCCCAACGTAGCTTCTAGAAGCAGCACAGAGAAAAGCAGCCTAGGAAACGATGAGCTAAATTAAGTGATATTTGGCCTTCTTTTAGCAGATGTTCAGGAATGAAACTGATTTTGTGTTGAGGACTAGTAATAGAGACAGCTATCTGAAGACACCTCCTAAAACAATTTTTGTGATGTGCCTTTGCGAGCAGTATCTCAGGTGCTTGCATATTTTATCAATTTAGAGAAGTGGTTGGATTTCTTTGCTCAAATGAGTGTGGGTAAGTTGGGGTTTATACAAAAAATGCTGCGAATGCTCTTGTGAAGGGTTACCTGCAGTCTGTTATCTTGCTTATGCTTTAGGAAATTCTTTCTTTTATGTGGCTTGGACCATTAACCCTTTCTGCTTTCTGTGTCCCTCACTGAGGGTGTTGACGTGCTAAAGTGCCTACTTACCCTTTGTGATATGTAAGCCCTCAAAAGACATGTTGGATTGCAACACTGTTTAAAAGTATGTTGTCATTATCAACAATGAGGTACCATTTCATAATACTCACTGATGCTATCCGCATCTATTGCTTTGAACCTAAAGGCCTGAAATTGTGATCATATCAGATCCTAGTTCAAAGAAGGTGACAGTTCCTTAAAGTGGATTGAGAAATGTGACTATGACACATTTTCGTTTGCAAACACTTGCTGGATTTTTATTTTGGGGACATTTGGCTTTGGGAATGCAGCCTGTGTGCCAAGATGTAGATTAGGGTGGGTCCTCTGAGGAGTTAAAAATACCCAGTAATTAGAGACTTATCTACCAAAAGACTTGCTATACTCTTAAACGTAGCAGTATGAATGACATGTCTATTATTAAAGACGCTGGAATGCATCAAGTTAGATTTATCATTGTCTCGTAAAAGCATTTTAATTTATTGAATTCCCCATGAGACCTTGTCAAAATCATATTTATCATAAACAAAAGAACGTCAGTAAATTAACTTTCAGCATGCAAACATGGGTTTTAGTCATCAGAGTTCTAAGACGAATATACATGTTTAATATTGTTGATTCCTTGTTTCTGTGGTGCTGCAAAAGGATGACTCATGAAATAACCCCTCTGCTCTCTTGAATAGACTTCAGGTGTTGGTGACAAAAGTAACTACTAGGTACGCTGAACTAACCTGTGAAGTGTCTCCCTGAGGAGGCATCATGCATAAATAATGTACTGGTGTCTCTACATTGCCTTTCAGGACTTTCCTAGCCACTTTATTTAAGGCAGGAGAGCCAAATGCATTACTGTCACATGTGCTCTTTGGAGAATATTTCGTATGCATGTTTTCTTCTGTGTTCCTAGCGAGGTTTAGATGAAAAAGTGACTTAGACAATGCTACTGTATGAAATACTAATGTGTTAAACTACTAATTATAATTTCTGTTGCATCCATCACCCAGCTTGTCTGGGTGTATTTGGAGCATTGTACAGCAATCCTGACTCATTTGTGTAATTTATCGTCATCTCAAACTTACCTTTCCTTGCCAGATTGGCAGCTTCTGAATGTGGCATGCTGGTAACATCAGTTCCGTTGACTGCTATCAGAATATCCCCAACCTGAAGCCCTGCTTCTTCAGCTGCACTGTCTGAAAGAAAATAAAACATTTTATTTAGAACTAGGATATCAAGTATGCCTATGTGATCAAGCTTTTCTAGCAAAACAGTTATCTATCCAACCAGTCAAGGATTACACTTGGGGGCCATTGTAACATCAAACTGGAGGTGGACGAAGTTTTTCTGAGCAATGTGTTAGTTGTCTGTAAAGCAAACCAGTATTTAGGTACTGGCTCTACACTAGAAGATCACTGGCATTGGAGAAATTTAATTTAAAAAGCCATCACAACTTAAATGCTTTAAGAGACAAACCAACATTTCAGTATCTAGGGTTTTGGCCCAAAGTGCAGACAAAAATCTGGTGCAACACTCAGTAATGTCCTGGTTTGAATTAGAACAAAACTAATTCTGTTCAGTGATTTTACTTTTTGGGTAGGACACTTCTACCTCACTGCACTTTCTGAAATTAATGGTGTGTTTTGACAGACAGTGTCTCCTAGTAGTGACAATGCTCAATGTTTAGTTACCACCAGGGACTGGTACGCAGACCAAGGTCACTGCTAAATCTTGTGTGACATATTGGTGGGGGGTCCAGAAAGTAAAAGGCCGCACCTCACCTGGAAGGAGTGGACAGGTGACCCTAAACTGACCAATGGGCATCCATATATGTCATGTTCAGTATAAAGATGAGGGATCATTAGGGTCAAGCTCTCTTCTTCAATGCCTGGCATCCAAGGAGGAATCTGTTCATTCTGCCTTTGATCCCAATCCATGTTTTCCTAAATCCAGTTCCAGAAACAGCTCCTGAATCCAGTTTCTGTCTGCTGTTGAGTCCAGTCTGGGACTTTTCCCCCATGCCTGCTCTACAGCATCAGTGGTGACAGTGATGTAATTGGCAGGAGGGAGGGGGACCGGAAGTTTTGGTTTGATAGTGGTTTTGCATCTATTTTTATTATTAATATTGTTTTAATGAAAACTGTTCTAGTTTTCTTTTCTATAAGTCTCTCTCCCTTATTCACTTTCTCTTGCCCTTTGGGAGGGAAGAGGGGTTAATAGAGAGCATCTGTAATAGGACCTAAGGACGGTCCAGACTGTAAACCTTGACAAGTAAAGACAGTAGAAAAAACATCTGTTATTCTTGTGAGTTTCACATTTAAGTTTTGTATTTAAGAAAAAAAGACTACTTTCTGTGCTGATGTTTCTTTCCGCTTAACAGAATCTGTCTACAGTATTTTGTGGGTTTTGTCTTTAGGAGGAAGTAACATAGTAAGTTAACAAAGTCAGTGGAGGCACTGAATCACATTTGTTAATACATCAACCTTTTGTTTATTTCTTAACCGTTGGAAAGTACATGCGCTCCTAATAAAGCAGGGCCTAGAAACATGCTATTCAGGAATGAAAGCAAATTAGGAAAGCAATAAATATGCTCCATTTACAGGCACCAGTACACAGTTACTTAAATCCCAGTTAAAATTTCACAGACAGTTTTTTCCTTCTCATTTATAACTAAGCACTCCTAATGTACTGTGAAAAGTATTGTTTTGGGAAAATATTGTTCCAAGTCTATACTATTTATTAAATACGTTTTTAGTGATTTTGTACCCTATCATGCAGTGAATGTGATAGTTTACTGCATTTCTGAGTGTGCTTAGAAGTTGTAGAGATGAGGTTAGTAAAAGCTTAATAAAAACAAAGACAAGGTTCACGTTCATGTGTACCACAAACACTTTGCAAATGCCAGCACATTTTGGATTGTGCTGGCCTTGAAGATCTCATACAAGACTTTATCATCCTTGTACGTTTTTCTTACTGCTGTTACTGACAGACAGCTTTTAGCCAGGTTTCTAAGCTGCCATTGCAGACAGAAACAATGATTTCAGTCATGACTCCCAAGATCTGATTCCTAAACATCGCTGCCAATGCCATGATTTTCATCATGCGGACATGGTATAGAAAATTTCTCTTTAGAGGCATTATCTCACACTTCATCTTTGTTCAAACTAATACACCACTTTTTTGCTCACTCACTCAGTTTTCTGAGCTTCTTCTGGAGTTCCTCACAATCATCTCTGCAGAATTTAACAGCATACCTGTTACTATTTATGGATGGCTCAGTGGCAACACATCCAAGCAGAAGTGTCCCTAGCTAATAAGACTTTTAGAAATGTTGTTCTAAGGATCACTGCATCCTCCGTTTCATCCTCCATTTCTGCTAAGCCAGCTGGACACTCACAAGTCTATGGGGCCAGATGGGATCCAGCTGAGAGTGCTGAGGGAGCTGGAGGAGGAACTTGCAAAGCCACACTGCATTTATCAGCAGTCCTGGTTAACAGAGAAAGTCTCGGTTGGCTGGAGGCTTGCCAGTGTGACACCCATCTACAAGAAGGGCAGGAAGGAGAATCCAGGGAACTACAGGCCTGTTAGCCTGACCTCAGTACCAGGGAAGATTATGGAATGGTTCATCCTGAGCGCACTCACACGGCACGTACAGGACAGCCAGGGGATCAGACCCAGCCAGCATGGGCTCATAACAGGCAGGTCCTCCTTGATCAACCTGATCTCCTTCTATGACCACATGATCTGCGTAGTGGATGAGGGAAAGGCTGTGGATGCTGTCTACCTGGACTTCACTAAGGCCTTTGACACTGTTTCCCACAGCATTCTGCTAGAGAAGCTGGTGGCTCATAGCCTAGACAGGTGGACTCATTGCTGGGTTAAAAACTGGCTGGATGGCTGAGCCCAGAGAGTTGTGGTGAGTGGAGTTAAATCCTGTTTGTGACTGGTCACGAATGTTGTTCCGCAGGGCTCAGTTTTGGGGCCAGTCTTGTTTGATATGTTTATCAATCATCTGGATGAGGGGCTCAAGTGTACCCTCAGTAAGTTTGCAGATGACACCAAATTGAGTGCTCAAGGGTGGGGAGGCTCTGCAGAAGGATCTGGACAGGCTGAATTGATGGGCTGAGGTCAATCGCATTAGGTTATATGAGGCCACG
>NW_008629485.1:5705-10431 GCF_000691845.1 Merops nubicus
CCAGCAGTGTGCTCAGGTGGCCAAGAAGGCCAATGGCATCCTGGCCTGTGTCAAATAGTGTGGCCAGTAGGAGTAGAGAAGTGATTGTGCCCTGTACTCAGCGCTGGTGAGGCCACAGCCTGAGGATTGTATTCAGTTTGGAGTACCACAGTATAGGACATTGAGGTGCTCCAGCGGGTCCAGAGAAGAGCAATAATGCTGGTGGAGGGTCTGGGGAACATGTCTTCTTAGGAGTGGCTGAGGGAAATGGGATTGCTTAGTCTGGAGAAGAAGAGTCTGAGGGGAGACCTTGTTGGTTTCTACAGCTACCTGAAAGGAGGCTGCAGTGAGGTGAGTATTGGTCTCTTCTCCCAGGTTACTAGGAAGTGGGCTCAAGTTGCACCAGCAGAGGCTTAGATTGGATATTAAGAAGAATTTCTTTACCAAGAAAGTGGTTAGGCACTGGAACAGGCTGCCCAGGGAGGTGGTGGATTCACCATTGCTGGAGGTGTTCAAAAAAACATGTAGATGAAGTACTTGGGGTCACGGTAGCATTCGGTGATGGCTGGACTTGATGATCTTAGAGATCTTTTCCAACCTTAATGATTTTATGATTCTGAAAGGCCTGTTGTCATTAAAGGATGTTAGTCCCCCAGGGTCGCAGACTTTACATTAATAAAGAGGCTGGATGCAGACACTTGCACAAGGTATCAACCGGCATGGAAGTACACAGAACCTTGGAGTCAAGTTTACCCACAGGCATACTGAGGCCCTAAACCAGTTTGTCATGAGCAGTTCAAGGACATGTTATTAAACACCTTATACTCACTAATGATGGAAAGAAATATTATCATAAAACAGATGTTCTGTATTTTATAGTTCATACTATATATTAGTTTATATTATTAAATATTGGATATTTTTAAAATACATTTTTATAGGAGAAGTTAACTAGTACAAACACAACTAACTTGTGTCAACTTCAGTCACGAGGATTGGCTTTGAGAACTGGATCCTGAAACCCCATGGGTAATTTCCAGTTCCTTTGGTGATCTTCACTGTTCTTTCACGAACTGCAAAACAGGAAAAAAGACATCCCTTTTTCTCTGCAAATCAAATTCAATTTAACAAGCAAGCAGCCTGTTTTAAAAACTTCTTATCTATAGGCACTGACAGTTACTGATTCTGCAGGTTGCTGGGATGCTTTCAGCATCTCTCCTTACTGTTTGGTGCTGGCCCTCTGCCAGTGGCTACCCACCTTATGCCAGGTCTGATCAAACGTCATTAGTGTTGGGCAAAGACAGACAGCATCAATGGAGTGCGCTTTCGTCGCTAGTTTAATTTAAGCACCTAGAATTTGTAGTGAAGAAGTGGAGAAGCATTCAGGTATTCCACTCTACTGACAGCATTCTGGGAGAGAAAAGAGCTCCCACTCTCTGTGTCAGACATTTAAGCTGTGAATACAAAATTCTCTCAAATTCTAAAATGAGTTGAAATTTGTTTCTTGTAATTTCATTATTTCTATATCTTAGAAGATCGCTAACTTTTGGACACCAATTATTTTCCCTGTCCACTCCCTACTCCAACTGCTTCCCAGTCCTGTAGCCCAATCCCCACCACACTGCCATCTCCTGTCTCTGGTGGCTGTACCCATGTGAAATGTCTTTCAAGTGAGCAGAATTTAACACATAAAGAGATTACCCTCAGTAAAAAGAAAGGTAAGGGTCTAATTGCCTACTCCCAATTGTTTTCTCAGGGTCTAGTTTTATTATCCTGTCTCAAATGATCTGGCTCATTAGTAAATCTTACACTCATGAAGGACTTCAGTATAAATTTGAATTCTCAAAATGTCTGCTTTTCATAATTTGACAGTGTTACTGTGTTTGTTTAATGAAGGCAAACTTGATTTCAAATTTGAAGATTCAAATTCATACTAATTCGAGTGTTGTTTTGTCTTCAAATTGTGTACTATTCTGAAGATAGAAGTTGCTTTAAAGGCTACTTTACAAGAAGGCCAGTTGATGTTACCTGTCTAAAAGAGCATAGATAGATCAGTATCTACTTTTAACTATCTTGCTGAACACCTGAGATCTCCCCTGGAGAAGAAGCAATCAAAATGGTTTTCCAGAATAGCCTGATGTATTTTATGGGAGATTTTTCATATCTAGAAATTTATAAAGAACTTTTGTTTTCTCTCATATTGTGAATGATTTATAACCCCCAGCAAAGAAGTCTCCTGGAAAGCTACAGGGATGTTTCAGTTTGTCTTAGTTCTTTTAACTGTGTTACTTTTCAGTAACAACATTTGAAAAGTGAAGAAAAAACTTCCCTCTCCCTGTGGAAGTTATTTGCTATATTTGTTTGCATGACAGTGTTTAAACTACAAGTAGAAAAAACCTTCACATCCATAGCAAACTTGATTCTTTTCTTTCTGCATTTACTATGTTTGACAGTTAGATGTAGAATAGATTTTATGACCATTATAGTACTTTACATCCATAAATAGCTCTCTGGGATTTTGCGATGCTTGAAGAAGTTATGAAATTACATTGCTTCTACCTTTGTCATGCAGAAAGAGATGAGATTTAATTATGACCTTTTACCAGTATCAATTTTGTCAAACAATTATGACAGTAGCTAAACGAGAACTACTTATGTATGGGGGTTTTATAACCTTTTAGCCTGGGTCACTTTTTTCCTTTCTTCAGCATAAATACCCAGCATCTTCTCCAAAATGTTGATCACCTGGAATCCTCAAAGTGCTCAGAACAAGTACAGTTTTATCACATTTATTACATTTTGCTTTAGCCAACTTACTTGCCACTGGTCTAGGCCTTTTGCTGAGACATCTAGGACTATTATCCGGAGAGACATCATCTCCTCTGAAAACCCAGGAAGAAGAATGAAAGTTTTCTGTATAAAACCCTCTGTCCTCGTTTTCAGAATGTAGTCCCAGATCTACTGACCGAGCATCCTCTGAATTAACTGTCATGAGGACAAACAAATAAAAAGTAATGTCAGTAGGGAAAATGGATTAAGAACAACAGACCTAAGACAGTCAGCATGGAAGTTCCAAAAACTTAATAATGAACTGTTTCTAATGTCCTAAAAACACTTAGTTCTGCAGTTTTTCTCCTATTAATAAGGCAGTCTGCAAAGATGTCCAAATGTAAGATCACAATATTAGATGCTATTGCATATTTAACTCGAATGCCATGTAAAGTCTTAATGCAAATGGTGGAAACAGAAGCTGCACCTCTTTAAGCGAAGTTTGGCTTAGCCAGTTGTTAAGCTTTATTATGAGGCCTATTTGATTAGGAAACAAAACAAGTTTTCTAGAAATGTATTATGAATTCAATGCATATGGGAGGACAAAAGAAAACTGGCATGACTCAGGTAATGATGATCATATTTGCTGACTGCTCAATCTTAGCTTTTCCAGATTTGTGTATTTATTTTAACTAAAAAGCAGTTGATGAAAGACTAGTTTGCTGCTTTGCTGGGGTTTGTTTGTTTTTTTGTTTGTTTTAATACAGAACTTCTGGCTTGTCCTAGTCTCTTGAATATTTGTATGATGTTGCATGTGTTATCATGTATACGTGTATCCTGCACTGTAAGAGCAGATCAGGTTTGTGACCACCTGAGGAACCTGAACATACATAGGCCCCTGGGATCTGATGAGATACAACCCTGACTCCTGAGGGAAATCGCTATTGCCAAGCCACTCTCCATAATACCTGAAAAGTCATGGCAGTCAGTTGAAGTCCATGGTGACTGAAAAATAGAAAATACTGCATCCATTTTTAAAAAGGGTGCTACTACTGGGAACTACTGACCTGTCGACCTGACCTCTCATTTTCTCATGTTCCCCATGGAAGAGATCTTCCTAGAAGAAATGTTAAGACACATAGAGGGGAGGGAGGTGATTTGAGGCAGCCAGCAAGCCTTCACCAAGGGCAAGTTGTGTCTGACTAACCTAGCAGCCTTCTGTGATGGACTGACTGCCTCAGTGGACAACGGAAGACCATGGATGTCATCTACCTCGACTTCTGTAAGGCCTTTGACACCAGCTCCCCACAATATCCTTCTCTCTAAATTGGAGAGGTATGCATTTGGTGGGTGGACTGTTTGGTGGGTGAAGAATTGGTTGGATGGTCACATCCAGAGGGTAGTGGTCAATGACTTGATGTCCAGATGGAGATCAGTGACAAATGGTGTCCCTCAGGGGTCTGTACTGGGAGCAGTGCTCTTCAATATCTACATGAATGACACAGACAGTGGGATTGAGTGCACCCTCAGCAAGTTTGCAGATAACATCAAGACGTATGGTGTAGCTGACATGCCAGAGGGACAGGATGCCATTCAGACGGATCTAGACAAGCTTGAGAAGTAGGTCCCATCATGAAGTTCAATAAGACCAAGCACCTGGGTTGGGGGAATCTTCAGTATCAATACAGACTGGGAGATGAAAGGATTGAGAGCAGCCCTGCAGAGGAGGACTTGGGGCTACTGGTGGATGAAAAGCTGGACACAAGCCAGCAGTATCTGCTTGTAGTCCAGAAGCCCAAATGTATCCTGGACTGCATCAAAAGCACCATGGCAAGCAGGCCAAAGGAGGTGATTCCACAGCTCTACTCCATGATGGTGAGACCCCAGCTGGAGTAGCATGTCCAGCTCTGGAGTTTTCAACGTAAGAAGAACATGAAACTGTTGGGCCCAGATGAGGGCCACAAAAATGATCAGAGGG
>NW_008629486.1:0-290 GCF_000691845.1 Merops nubicus
CTCCTGTCAAACAGCCCTGCAGCCTGCGGGCCAGCTCTGGCGTGTCCTGGGGCTCTGCTCTGAAGGTGACAAGGCTTCAGTGTCACCACATGGGTCAGGGGCTGGGCACAGGGGCACAGCGACAGCTCTGCTGAAGGGCTCCGAGTCCTCGTGAGCAGCACGAAACCAGAAAGGGAAAGGGACAAGGACAGGGAAAGGGAAAGGGGAAAAGAAAAAGGAGAAGAAAAGAAAAAGGAGAAGAAAAGGAAATGGAGAAGAAAGAGGAAGAGGCTCCTGTGAAGCACCCTGGC
>NW_008629486.1:321-3300 GCF_000691845.1 Merops nubicus
TCTCACCAGTGCAGCCCCGACCCGAGCCATCGCTGGGAACCACCCACCCATGGGTGCCATCCCTGGGGTGGCACTGGAAGGGGCCACGGTGCGGGCTGGGCTCATGCTGAGCAGCATCACGGTGTGCCAGGGAGCAGTAATGGTGCCAGGGGGTACCAGGCCAGGGGCTGGCAGCCAGACCCACCCCGGGCAGCCAAGAGCTCCCCAACCAAACCCTACGGAACACAAAGAGCTTCTTGGCACTTCAGCTGCCCGTGCTGGGGCTGCAGTGCTGCAGCAGTGGGCACGAGCTCAATGCCAGGACGGGCACCATGTGGGCACACGGCCTCAGAATGCGACAGCATCACCATGACACTCAACTGCACCCAAAAAGCCAGCGATTAACACCAAAGGGTTTTTCACTCTTTTTCAAGACCCCATTTTCAAGCCTGCTTTCTGGCTGCTCCAAGGGTGAACAGCAGTTAAAAGGAAGCAATTAGCACCTGTTGTTAATTGAACTATTTTGCATGATTGCAGCAACCAAAAGGTTAATAGCCAGCCAAATTTAATCTCGCCCTGCAGAACAGTCACAAAACTCAGCCCAACAAAACCTGATGGTGTCCATCTGCGGCTCCCAGCCTGCCTCCCAGTGCCAAACCCAACCAGCCCGGCCACTCCCCTGCTCCCCATCTACTATTTCTCCTTCTAACTCACCACAGAGAGACCAACTCAGGGCACCTCTTCTCCCCGGGGACACCCAGCACTGGGGTTCACAGAGCTCTGGGAGAGGCTTAGCACCCTGCTGATGAACCAGAGGTCTGCTCCTCAGGTATCCCAGGCAAATGGGACTTTCAATAATATTTATATTTTAATATTATTTATACAACTTTTAATAAAGAATCCAGCCAGAGAAATGCAGCCTTTTGGGACGAGAGAGCACTTGCCTTTGGCCCTCTCCTGACACCGGCATGAAGGAATAAAACCAGGCACGGGCAGCACCTCCCGAAGCGGCTTCTCCAGCCGTCCCTGCCCTGCCTGGTGGCAGAGGGGACCCCGAAGGGGACCCCAAAGGGGACCGAAGGCTCAGAGCTGCAGAGGGTTCCGGGCTGGAGTGGTCCAGGCGTCCGGCACCGCTCGTTTCCCTGCGGAAATCCGGATCTTACCTATTGAAATGCCCCGGCCGGGAAGCCGGCAGAGCACAGGAAGCAGCTGTGTTCGGTTCGGCGGGGCGAAGGTGGGGACGGACAGCCTGGGGATAATGATAATCATAAAACCCCCTCCTCGTGCAGGACTATTTATCTTCTATAGAAAAAAATCTGACAGAAGCCCATCACGTGGCAGCCAGCGACTGGCTGGGTGCCTTCAGCCTGTTTGTGGGGGTGAGCTGTGCTGGGAGAAGCTGGAGAGAATATTTGCCTGCTGGCTCCTTCGAGCACCCCGGGGGACTCAGCTGGGGGTGTCAATGCTCTGCCCCCTAGGGTTTTGGAGGCAGCTGGCTGGGGGCTGGGCTGGCCAAGAGCTCAGGAGATGCCTTTGCAGCAGGTCAGGCACTCAAAGGGCAGGGTTTGGAAGGAGCATCCTCACCCAGAGCACCATCCCCTTCTGCTGCAGAGCTGCCTCTCCATGCCCGTGGCCTGTGCCGCAGGCAGGCACACACCAGCAGTGCAGGACAACACTGTAGTGTGCAGGACTCGGCTGTCTCAGGCTGTTCCCACCCCAGCTCCCCCATCCCTGAGGGTCTCTGCACCCACAGGAGAGGAGGAGGTGGAGGTGGGCAGGAGGGGTGTGGGGTGGGTGCCTGGAGAAGCCTGGGCAACACAGCTGGCTTGGTGCAAGAATCTGACCAAGGGTGGTGTGGCTGAAAGCATCCCATCTGCTCTGAGCAGCAGAACATCCCTGTCCCTGACACCATCCTCATCCTCACCCTCATCCCCATTTCCATCCCCATCTCCACTCCCATCCTCATCCCCATCCCCATCCTTGCCCCACATTCCCAGGCTCACCAGGAGCCCTGCAGGATTGCCAAGTGCTGACTCAGCACTGGGGCACAGGCTGTGCAGTATGTGGGTCCCTGCCCTCAGGCACGCTGGGGGCCAGGCCCCAAAAATGTGACCAGGTGGTAATTTGCTCTTTCCACCCACCAGAACAAACCCAGACCAGCACGTGCTCCAACTCCCACTTCTCGGAAGCCATCCCCGATGTTTTCATGGCTCTTTGAAACGACGCTTGGCCCTCGCCCAGCCCTCGCAGTGCTCGCTGCTCCTCCAGCTCCTAGACTCCCAAGTGACCTCCAGGAATATTTCTACAGCTGCCCACACAGATTTCCCAGGAAGGGCAATGCTCATCCTTGGCGGCAGAGCAGCCACGTTCCCGCTGTCCTGCCCCATTTCTCCGGGGTAATCCCAGGAGAGGAGGCTTTTGTTTTCCCTCCCGAGGTGGTGGGATGCAGCCAGAGGAGCTAGCAGCAACAAATGTGTTTGTTGCTCTCCCCGTTTGCCTCCTGGCTCGACACAAAGCCTGTGGATCCCACTTGGATAGGACTGTTTAGACCATTCTGCTTCAGCTCCTTTGAGCTTTTGGGGGTAGCTCTGAAGTCAGCCCCACCTCAGAGGTCCTTGCACAGACCTGGGAGGACGGAGTGCTGGAGCCTCAGCTCTCAGCGAGCCTTTGGCAGTAAAATCAGGCTTCAGAGGGAAAGCGAGGGTTAGGGGCAAGCCCCAGCCCTGGTGCTCAGCTTGTTTCCTGATAAGACGGTAAAAACATGCAGTGTTCTGACCACGGCCAGACAGCTCGCGGGGCTCAAGGTCACCTGTGGCTCCGGGCTGGCAGGTCGCAGGGGGAAGGCTGCAGGCGGGATGGAGGGATTTTCCCAGCAGGCTCCCTCCCTGGCACGCTGCCTGTCCCCAGATGCTCCGCGATGCTGAGTGAGCCCCGGCGCCAGATGCGAGGCAGCTGAGCTGCTCGGGGCAGCTCCACTGAGCACCCCGTGGAGCTTCATCG
>NW_008629487.1:0-53165 GCF_000691845.1 Merops nubicus
CCCCCGCCTGAGCGCCTGCACGCTTTGCGCCTTCGCCTTCTCTCCCCACTTTCATTTCCTCTCTCTTTCTCATTCCTTCTTCTTCGGTCTTTCACTTTTCTTCTTCTCTTCCTTCTTATTTATCTTTTCTTTTATCTTATCTTTATTTTTCATTTTTTTTCTTCATCCCTTTTTTATCTTTTCTTTTCCTCTTTCTCTTATATATTTTTTTTAAAACATTTTTGTCCTATTATTTTTCTCTTTTTTCTCTATTTTCTCTTCCACTTTTTTCACTTTATTCTTTCACTTTTCTCCTCTCCTCCCCATTCCTCTCCTCAAAAGCCAAAGGCAGAGTGACACATGACGCTTTGGCATTGTGGTTTATGGCATTCTTTTTGAGTGTTTTACTCTGCACAGTATTTTCTGTATCTTGCCTTTGGATCGTCTTCTCTTCAGAAGAGGAAATATGCCTTCTCTGCTAAGAGTGGAGGAGCATGGAAAAATTGTGAAGTGTAAGGAATGTACAATGCTGCTTCCCTTTCTCAACATCCATATAATTAGTGTTAAACCAAACCAAAAAGCCTCAGGCTTAGAGATCACTAAAGTTACATTTCACAAGACAAAAACTGAACTCAGTACTGAAAAAAAAAAAAATTGGTCACCAATTCTGTGTCGTAGACTGTAAAGCCATGCACCATATTTTGCTAGGGAAAAGAAGAGGCATTCAGGTTCGTTACCATATGGAATATAAAGTTAGACTTATTTACATTTCTTTCTTTCCTCCTACTTTGCGGAGAGCAAACTTAGCTATTAAAACTCTTGATATGTTTATTTTTCAAAAAGCATAAATAGCACAAATTAGGAAAACATGGGGCCAGGGGAATAGATGTGATGCACAGTGATGCTGTTGCTTTTTTTTCAAGTTTTAATTTCAGGGTGGGAGCACTGGGGCTGTGTTGGATGGGAAATGTATTCACGCAATGAAAGGCTGCATTTGAATGCAGCTTTTTTGTTTACATTTTCAGCAAAACCAAGATGACACAGCTGGGCACGTTCAAAGTGAAATAAAAATAGGAATGAATAAATAAATAGTAGTAAAGAATAGTAGTAAATAAAAATGAAGTGAAGCGTACGGCACGCTGAGCCTGGCGGAAGGCACCCACGCCTGCCCGGGCGGCGTCGGGCTGGAGAGGTGGAGAGAGGGTGCCTGGGTGGCAAGGGGAAGCCAAGGGGAGAGGCTGGTGGGGCAGAAGTGGAGCTTGGCTCCTCTGCTACAAGCTCTTCCTCCTGTGCTGCAGCCCCATGGCTTTGGCCTGCCCAGGTAACTTTGTAACGCTGAGAGCTGAGTATTTTCTTGCGTTTTGAGGTGTAATGTTTAGTTGAGAAGGGGAGATTTTGGCTGCCTGTGCCAAATGCCATGTAGAAGCCTCCTGCCTCTGGGCAGAGGGAGAGGAGGGGATGGGAAAACCAGGGAGGTTGCTGGGGGGCTGGGAGCCATAAGAGAAGAGGCTGGGAGAGCTGGAAGTGGCAGGCAGACAGAGATAGATAGCAATTAGAATCTAGAAGCAGACTGGGAGATAAGGAGTCACTGAAGATTTACTGTATGTGTATGGACAGAAAGAAAGAGCGAGCACATTGGGAGCAGAGAGGGAGGTGTGTACGCACAGTAAATCTCCGGTGATGCCATATCTCCGGCTGCTTCTGCATCCTAATTGTTATCTCCTCGGCTGCTGCTTTCTGGCCTCCAGCCACTTTCTCTCCATTTCCCTCCCTGCGTCCCATAGCACCTTCGTGAGCCAGGATTGGGCCTCCCGTATGCTTAACGGCTGGGCAGGGTGCTGCTCTCCACAGTGGTTTTTCCTAAGCCTTCTGTGATTTATGCTTTGTTTTTTTTGGGACCTCCAGTGAACCCTGGGAAGCAGAGAGGAGATGTAGAGGCCGTGTGCTTGCTACTTGTGCTCGGACTTTGGGGCATAGCTAGGTGACCTGCATAGCTCGGCTGCCCTGGCGTGTTTTCCCTACTGACTGAAAGACCCTTTTGCACCAGCTAACCAGGGATTGGGCAATTAGGTTTGTAATGGGGACTGTTGGGGAAGTTCTGATCATCACCCTGGGGATGAAAGGCAGCCCTGAGCTCCAACTCATGCTCCCCATGACAATAACGGTCTTTGCGATCTCAGCAGAGTTTGGTCACAGCCACCACTCTTAAATTTACTTTTAGTATCCTGTTCTTCACCCAGGAACAACCTGGAAACGTTTGAGTCTTTGGGAATAACTTTCCTCTCCTTGTCAGCATTCATATCCACATAGTTTCATGTGTGATTTCTCTAGGGTCAAATTCTATTTACTTTAGCAACATGAGTAGCCCTAAGGACCCTCTCACAAGGCAGATTTAGCTCTCTAGGTCAAAAGGATGGTGGTATCTACAGTACTGCACTGAACCTTGTGTGGCTTTAACTTCTAAGGATTTTTTTCCTGCCAGACAGGAATAAATGCCTCTTTGAAGTGAGGTATTTTATTCTTTCATGAATCTTAGAGATCATCTCCTGATTTGTTCAAACTCACATTAGTATACCAGTAATGCTTAATTAGAATAGTTTTATATAAAGTAAATATTTTCTTAAATGCATAATTGATTGTGTAGAGAAGGAAGATCTGCAGGAATGGAAATCATACATCATTTCATTATTAATGGCAATGTCTAAATAAAATGCAGACCTTGTCATATTTAATGGATGGCTGAGTCCATTCTGCTTTAAAATGCAAACTGTTTCTTTTTAAAGGTGCCTGCATACTTTCAGCCAGTTTAGGTGGAATTTAATATTGCCATAACTATGTTTGAGGGGTTTTAAGTTTGTGTGACCTAAACTAGGTTGTCTCAGATCAAACCAATAAGGAAATGATCTTGGCATAGGATTGAAAGTTAATATTCTCTTAAAGAGATTTTTTTTCCCAGAATAAACTAACTTAAGGATTTTCTTACTGCGTAACACCTAATGAAGGTTTTATTTTTTTTATTGTACATAAAATTGAAGCTAGTGGAGCTCTGCAAATTTTCACTGGTCCGTAGCGTTACCAAAGGGCAAATTCTGTTGCTTATCCTTTTATTAGCTGGAAGGGTTGATGAGTGATGCTGAGGTCTGAATGGGATATGTGTAGCACCAGTCAGCCTGACCTGGCCATGAAGGGCCTGGGATCAGAAAAAAAGATAGAAGGAAGGTATAGTATATGAGCAATCCCATAACAACAATGGGTTTAAACATTAGAGGGAGGCAGGCAACGGATGGCTTATAAAATGAAGGCCAGATCTGCTACTTGCTCAGTCCCTCAGCTTCTGGCTTCAGTGGGAGTGGGGGTGCTTGGGGCTGTGTTACATTTGCCTCCACACATAGAAACCTTGAGGGGTTTCCTTTGCATGGCAGAGTCTGTATTGCAGAGCCAAGCTTGTGCACTGGAGAAGTGGTCTCCAATGGACTGAGGTGGGACAGGCACATGGCTCTGTCTCCTGGATGCAGTCCCACTGAGCTCCCATGGAGAAAGGTTTCTTGAGGTGGTTGCATGCTGGAGGCACAATGTATTTTCTTGACCTTTACAGACCAAGTCCATCAGGGTGGTGTTGGGACCTCCCTTCAGCAGAGCTTCCAGAATGAGTCTCAATGCCTTGCAAAGCTAGAGAAATTTGTCATATTATCTGCTCTGTGAATGCTGGTAACAACCACATGTTCCCATGACATGTACAGGTGCCAGACTTGGCATAGGCTAATTTTCTTCTGGCAGGATCCTTCGGTCTGTATGATGGCAGTGCCAGGACAGGAATGGAGCAGTGTCCAAGTAATGTGAGTGATGCAAACTGTCCTTGCTTGGGGCTGTGGTTGAGGTGACTCCCAGCATGCATGGTTTCCAACAGGGATAGTGGGCAGGCTGGAAGAGGAGAGCAGGGTGATTGCAGGTGAAATGCAATGATGGGAATGAGAATGACTGAACTTGAAGCATCTTGGCAGCCCTGGGCACATGCTACAGCTGGTGCTTGCAAGAGGATGTCAGGGATTTTGTTCCCCATCATTTGGCAGAGCTGTTGTCTCTTCCTTGCCCAGCATAATCCACAGAGGCCTTTAGATCTGAGCTGTGGAGAACTCCTGCTCTTCTCATCTCTAAATCTTTAAAATATTGCAAATAGTTCATTTGTTTTAAAGCTTTAAACTCAAGCCTTTGATGTTGCTTTTAGGAAGTTAAATAATAAAGCACAGTGTTCTCCAAACGAGGCCTTTTGTCAGAAAACCTTGCTTTACAATGAAAAGAAGGAAAACATAAATAAATGACACTCAAATATTTATAAAGCCGTTCAGCAGATCAAAATGTTTCATTCTGCCTTTATATTGTTACTTCGTGTCTCCCCATCTGAGGCTATTTTTTGTTTAAACCGTGCGCCGCAGAATGTATTTTGCTTCTTATATCATTAATTTGCAGCGTTTTGCCGAGTCCTTTCTCACAGGGACATCAATAGGGCATTCATGGCGTACGTATGGAAATGTACAAACATTGCTGCTTTGACTGGCAACTTTGTGCCTTGCTGCTCCGGTCGGCGGGGCTGAGCTCAAAGTGGGAGATATGAGGCTGCTCCAATGATAATATTAATTGTCTGCAGGCTGATCGAGCCCTGTCTTTGTACATTTCTGTTTGGGCATTGCAAGTGTAAGAGAGACTCCTGTCCCTGTTATGTATTACCTGATCCTACCTCCTCCTGTCCAAGGAACACAGGATTCCCTGCTCCCGTCAGTGGCAAATCCCCATCGTCAGCTCCTCCCAGCTCAATGGCGGGGATGCGTCCTGCTCCCAAGGTTGGTGTCCTTCTGCCTGCGCTTTCCCTCAAAGTCCCTCTGGACTGATGGGGCACTGTGGTAGGGAAAAATGCTCAGGAGTCAAGGAAGGAGGAGTCTCTAGAGACACAAATTCCAGGAGCTCTTTAGTTTGTTTGTTTGTTTGTTTTTCCCAAAGAAATAGTTGGCATCACTTCTGCCAGCCTCTGAGCTCCTTCAGGTCCTTGTCTCCACATTGCCCATGTATTGTACTGCCATCAGTAAGCTCTGGTGATGGTGTCATTGCCCAGAGGAAAATCCTTTCATTATGTCAAGAGGATCTTGACCAGGTCCTTGAAACTCTGTTTCTGTATCCGTATGTGCTTCCCACAGTAGAGAGAAATATTTTGGCACCCTGAGCCTGCACCGGGGTTTCTATGTGCAAGGTGTGCTTTGGAAAAAAAAACCACAACAAAGTAATAAACCCAGTGCATTTTAACAGAAAAACAAGAGTCATTGTTCACATTTATAATTTGCCTGGCTGGGGGTAGGAGCTCAGAAGTGTCCTGTGGTTACCTCTGGGGACTTGAAGAGATTTTCAGATGTGGTTCTGAATCCATAGCATTCATTGCTTCCTGTGACATGTGCAACCTCTTTCAATTTTTTTTTTTCTTTAAATATAAATAAGGTTTATTTATTTATTTAAGTATTAGCCAAGTTCTGTATTGTAGGTTAGTAAAAATACCCACAATCAGTACTTGCTATTGAGCAATGTTAATTCTGCTAAGACCTAAGCCTGAGTGAGTTGAGGCTTTTGTTCCTGGAAACTCAGAGATTCCTGGGATTCTCACTGGACAATGAGATTATCTATTTTTTTTTTTTTTGTGGCTTTGAATTTAACATATTAATTTTCTGCTGCTTGTTGTTTAATCACCCACAGTTCAAATGCAAAAATAGAAGAGAATCTGTTGTTGAGAAGGAATTTGCAAGGGATTAGAGAACTCTTGACAAACTATGAAACCCGTTAGAGCATAAAGTTGTGTAATATTTGTACTTTGGTGTTTTGATTTTCTTTGTGGGTGATGTGAAAGGAGAAAATGTGCATTGACCCAACATACTGGCTGTTGGAGAAAGCTATTCTGAGTCCTCTTATTGATCATTGGCAGAAAAGGTTGTCCTGAATCTCCAGAGTAACTCATCATAAGGATGCTTGAATTTCTTGGGTAGCCAGCTTTGAGTTTTGTAGTAGGTCCTGATTTCCAGAACAACGATTTCATTCCCATGGTCCATATTTCACTGTCTGCCTTCCAAAGCCACTGAGCCCCACAAAAGTGCAGGTTTGAGAGCTGAATGAGCCGCAGGCACCTCTTGGAAGCCCCAGTGGAACAGTGCAGAACTCCTCGTGCTGGAGGAACCCCACCTGGACTACTCTGGGGTGGCATTTGCTCCCCACTGTTGTTGCAGTCAATTAATTGAGGTGTCTGTTTCTCTCCCCCTGTCTGCGCTGTCCTGCAGTGCTGTGATCTGAGGGTCGTGCAGAGTGTCATCAGCAGTGCACATGATTAGGGATGTGGTCAGAGGGACCTCAACAGGAAGGTGTTCCCAGCAGCAATCATGTTGTAATGATGCAAGTAAACATGTTTCCTGCCTTCTTCATTCTGATGGGGCTGTAAGACTCCAGGACCACCCCACAGTGCTCTCCATGTGCTTCCTGGCACGAGCCCATGATGAGATTTCAGCCTGTGCTGCTTTCTGCCCTGCAGTTTTCATGGAAAGATTTGTCTGAGATTTTTCCTTCTGTGAAAATATATGTAAAAATGATGCCTTGTGGCGTTCTGTGGCTGTTGTGAGTGCTGTTGTGGAACTTCCTGTAGTCCTGGTCAAAGAGATTGGGCAGGGAGGGGGAAGCTTGGCCAGGCACAGTCATCTGTTCCCTGCCAGCAGCCTCCAGGGTAGAGGCCAACCAAAGTATGATGGAGAGGGTAGGAAGGAGAAAAGGAGTCACACCACATAGTGGGCAAAGCAGCACATCCTGCTCACTCCAAAGGGGGTCCCCATAAGACATGTCCAGTGTAGTGCTGCCAGGAGAACCATGCCATTGGGTGGCCTCTGACCTGTGGCATTGCCCATGAAGGTAAGGAATTGAGGTTGCTGGGTTTTATGGCAAGGAATGTACTTGTTTTATGGTTACTTTGTCCCTGGTCTCAAACTGCTGCTTTTAGTTGTGGCTGATCAGGCAGCTGGTCCTGTAAGGGCATCTGCCTGCCTGGTGCCCCGAGGGCAGCCCTGCAGATCTGCAAATCGAGGGGCATCTCTGTGTGTGTCCATCTGTCCATCCACGCAGTGCTGTGGGGCTGTGCAATGGGGTGGTTTATCCTGGTGGGTTTTGCAGTCATGAGCCACGTGAAGCCCCAGAGTCCCCGGCTTGCAGCAAGCTCCTTGTGAGCATGGTGGGGACTTGCCCGGCTCCTTCACGTGGAGGTGGTGGGTGGGTGGGCGAGCGTCCATCTGTCCTGGGAGCGTCCGTCCATCCTGGGAGCTCTCTTGGCCTCCCGAGTGCCCTGGGGCAGCACTGCGTCTGTGTGTCCTCTCACATTACAGGGCCCTTTCTGTGGCTTCCTTGGACTATTACAATACAAATAAATAATCATAACAAAAGCCCATGTGCCTCCCTGGGAAAATAAGAGTTTTCACATGCAGATACTCAGGAAGTTAAAATTGGCAGGTCTGATGAGTCCTGCTGATTTGTCCACACATTTATTCTGATATGATGCTTAAACTGAATCAGGTTTCTCTCTGGCACACTCAAAACGCAGCTTTCTTACCCCCAGTCTCAGCATAAGAGGAGCAGAGATGGGAAATAAGGTCTGTTTCTAAATGAGTGGGAGAAAAATCAGGTATGTGACTCCTCTAATACAGACAAGGCTGTTTCTTATTGTTTGGCAGTTCGACTATAGCTTCAGTACATGGGAAAAATTTCTCTTCCAATTACACAGCAGTTTTGTGGTGGCTGAGTGCTATAAATGGGAATGCTTTGCAGCCAAAGATATCTCATTCATAAATCCCACTGTTCCACTCTATAATTTTTCTCTTTTGGATAGATCAGTATTCTGTGGTCATATCAACCACAATCATGCAAGCAAAAATGAGTAGTTAAATATTGTGACAGTCCTATAAGTCTTCTTAAGGCGCTGTGCATAACACAGTTATTCAAAAGTGTCACTTGGTGCATGGAAAGGAATTGACCCGTTCCTGGTATTTCTAGTAAAAGCTCTTGATTAAAAAAAAAAATGCTGAAGATATCTGGTCTGGTTGGGGAATTTATACTTTTTACCCTAAGTGCCAATATTTTGACGCACATGTCTATAGACACACATGTCAATAGAGAGACAGATCCATTTGTGCTATAAAAATGCAGGTATGGTGTATAAGCACTCATATGTTTTTCTTTGTACTGGGTTTGCATGGCAAGGTTTTGGTAGCAGGAGGGCTACAGGAGTGGCTTCTGTGAGAGGCTGTTAGAAGCTTCCCCTGTGTCTGACAGGGCCAATGCCAGCCAGCTCCAAGATGGACCTGCCAAGGCTGAGCTCATCAGTGACAGTGGTAGTGCCTCTGAGATAATGTATTTAAGAAGGGGGGGAAAAAAAGCCCTGTGCAACTGCAGCTGAAGAGAGAAGGGAGAATATTGGAGAGAAAAAACTCTGTAGGCACCAAGATCAGTGAAGAAGGAGGCCGAGGAGGTGCTCCAGGCGCCAGAGCAGAGAGTCTCCTGGAGTCCGTGGTGAAGACCATGGTGAAGTAGGTATTCCCCCTGCAGCCCATGGAGGACTTCGTGCCAGAGCAGGTGGATGCACAAAGTAGACTGACCCTATGGGAAATCCATGCTGGAACAGACTCCTGGCAGGACCTGTGGACCCATGGAGAGAGGAGCCCATGCTGCGGCAGGTTTCCTGGCAGGACTTGTGACCCGTGAGGGACCCATGGTGGACTATGCCTGAAGGAACGCACCCCGAGGAAAGCACTCACACTGGAGCAGTTAATGAACTGATGCCCATGAGAAGGACTCAAGCTGGAGAAGGTCATGTAGAACTGTCTGCCGTGGGAAGGACCACACACTGCAGCAGGGTAAGAGTGTGAGAAGCTCTCCCGCTGAGGAGGAAGAAGCAGCGGAGACAATCTGTGATGTACTGACCACACCCCCTATTCCCCATCAACCTGTGCCATTGGAGGGGAGGAGATAAAATCAGGAGTGAAGTGGAGCCTGGGAAGAAGGGAAAGTTGGGGGGAAGGTGTTTTTTAAGATTTGTTTTTATTTCTCATTATCCTACTCTGATGTAACTGGTAGTAAACTAAACTATTTTCCTCAAGTTGAGTCTGTTTTGCCCATGATGGTAATCATGGTGAGTGATCTCTCCCTGTCCTTATCTTGATCCATGAGCCTTTTGTTATATTTTCTCTCCATTGTCCAGTTAAGGAGGGGAGTGACAAAGCAGCTTTGGTGGGCACCTGGCCAGGTCCAGCCAGGGTCAACCCACCACATCCTTATATGCTCACTTACTTTCCACGGTGTGTGTTTATGAATTTAACATGACTCTCTCTCTCTCTATTTGCTGTCCCCGGGAACACCTCTAGCCAGCAAGCTAAAAAATGAAATACACAGCGAAAGAAATGTTCCCATAAAAGAAATAACTCCCCAGTACCAGTGCTCTTGGCTCCCACACCCATCAGCATGCAGTGCAGCAGCTACTTTACACAGACCCCGTAGGAGCGACCTGGGGCTCTCAGCGCTCCCCCAGACCCCGTGTCACCCCTCAGCCAGGGTCCATTGGGCGCTTCATCGTGGAGCTGAGCTGATTTACAGTAGCTCAGAGACTGGACCCAGCACTGACCCCTGGGGGGACTGCGTGAAGACTCTTCCTTCCAAGCGCACTCATGCTTGTGCGTGTCTTCAAACGTGTCCCCACGTGCTGGAAGGATGATGTGTGTGTGTGCAATTGCATAACTATGGGTGTTTCTGTAGACAGCTATTTTTTTCGAAGCTGCCTGCTGATCAAAAATGCACAGAACGGTCCTTTTGTTTGCAAAACACTCATAATGGATTTTTCTTCCCTCCCCCCCCGCTGGTATCTTCCTTTTTTTTGTTATTTTTCAAACTTAAGCAGAGCTGTCTGTCTAGAAGTATATATTCACACTGAGAAGTCTAGTTATCCTGTAATAAGCACGTGTAACTCCCATTAGTGTCAATGAGAACTTCACATGCATATCAAAGGGGAGAATAGATTCATACGTTGTGAGCAGGATCTGAAATTCAGATTTATAGTTCATGTTGTGTTTAATGGATAAATCCTTTGGCAGAGAGCTTGAAACTCAGAGGTGTTTATAACATTCCAGGTTCCCTTCCTTTTCACTTAAAAGCAATAGCAGAACAAAAAATGTAGCTACCATTCCGTTGTATTAAAAATGTACATATTTACAGCGAGTACTTTTTTCCCCTTGCTCTTCTGATTTTTCTGTAATGGCTTTCCTGTTTTTAAAAACTCACAGATAGTGACCTCCAGGGTCTCTGAGGGCTGGACGCACTTGTGTGGCCAGAGACCAAACTAAAATGAAAGATTAAAGCAATTCTGAAAGATTTCCTGATAGGCCTCTGCCAGCGCTATTTCAGAAAAAAAGTCCCCTGTCATCTGGCCCTCGGCCATTTCCCCGGCCACCTCAGCGGGTGTAGAGCACACAGGCGTTTCAGAGCTGCACTCTGAGTTTTTGTGGAACTCCTTGTTAAATATTTAAGCTTTCCCCCCCCCCACCTTTAATTCATCCGCAGCACAACAAGAGCAGGATTTCCTAAAGGTGTTCGGCTCCTCTAGTGCCTGATCATGCACTTTTGGGGAGGATGAGTCTTTATAGCACAGCCACGGCTTAGCGATGGTTTTGGGCAGGCTTGCTGCTCTGCCTGCCCTCCTGTGTGTGCCTGGGAGGTGACAAAGGGACTGGCAGGGTCACACAGAGATTTTGGCTGGAGCTGGGACACAAGCCTGGAGCAAGATTGCAGCCTGTAGATGTGTCATAACACAGTGATGTGGGATTCTTGGCTGCTTCAAACCGTGTCTCATTCTTCCGTTGGCCACCTTTGGGCTGGATTTCCCTATTCTGGTATTTCCCTATGCAACCAGCTGTGTTGCCCACTCTGAAGAAATCATAACCCTGGGGACATGGGATTTTCAACTGGTTTTGTGTTTATGGGCAGTGGCACCCAAGCTTTGGGTGCCATGGGCAAGGCAGCTCATCCCAGCAGCACAGTGGACAGCAATTCCACAGTGGGACAAGGGGTCCCCAAGCCCCTGCTATGTCCTCTCCCTTGGAAAGTCTGCTTTGGCACAGCCACGCTGTCGTGCTTTGGTTAGGTACCACCCCGTGGAGCTAGAGGATTTTGGGGTTTTGGGGCAAACAGCTGACTAAATGGTGGTTTTCATGATGTTTAACTGAGTCAGTTGCAAAGACATTGCCACTGAGAAGTGGCAGGATAGTTACTGTTGTCTGTCAGCTGGGCAGGCAGAGGACTGAAGTTTAAATAAATTCTGTTTCAGACCTTTTCCCACTCAGAAATAATATTCTTCTGCATAAAAAAAAGCTTTACCCAGGATTAAATATTGAGAAACTCAAACAGAACTAAACCTCTGGGAAAGGTTTCATAGGGTGAATTTTGAGGCAAGGATAAGAGATGAGCAAAGACCCAGGGTTACCCAGCCCTGCCCAGCCCCAGACTGTACCCCAGTTTGCACCTAGAGCCCAGAAGAGGCTTACCCACATTCCAGGGATGAGGGGCAGTCCCAGTCTGCAGCCTGCAACACGCTAGTAAAGCTCACTCACTGACTCTGTGTAGGAAACATACGTTTTCTCTGCTATTTTAATTAGGTTGTAACTGGAATCAGTGGCATGATGTTGTTTAAAAAAAATGACACAACAGAAACCACAACTGATCTTTAAAAACTCTTTTTTTCGGAGGGAAATGGTGATTATAAATAAGAAGGCAGTTTTATAGCTCAATTACTTTAGTAACTTGATTTAACAGCTTGTTTTTTAAATCTACACCAAACCAAAGATAAAAGATTGATAATGTAATATGTAGAATACATTCAGCATAAAAGCTGAAAATCCTACATCATACCATTGGAAGAGAAACATAAATGCATGCTGAAGTCTACAGTGGTTTTATTTTAACTAGTATAATATAACAACATGACATGCTGTGAAAAATAAATAACTTTTGAAAATGCATTTTCCAGGAATGAAAGTAATATTGAAAAATGACTGAAGTAATCACTTTTGTATGGATTCTGAGAGCAAAAGAGACGAAAAGAATAATTCAGAACTCAATGCAGTGTTATACAAAAGCATATAAGGGTTTTATAAACTACTCTGCTCAAGTCTGTGCTGTGTATCTGCTTACGGTCAGATGTGGTGAACTTTGAATGGTCCCTTTTTCTGAGAATAGTCTTATTAAAAGTGATGTATCCTGCTATGCATGCAGGCTTTATTCAGCCTTGAAGTGACAGAATATGACCTGTAGACAGAGCACATGAGCTTCTGGACTCTTACTAAATGCCATTTTTGCTTTGATTATCATGGTTTGGTGTGGAACAGACCAGCTAGAGTGGAAATCTAATCTGTTTGCTGTTAGCCTCAATGGGAACAGCATCATGGCTTCACTTTTTTTTGGGGGAATTGATTTCTTGCTGAGAAATCTCTCCTTATGTTATTTGCATACAACTTGCTGTCGTATTTTTTAGCTCACAGTTCATAACACAAATGGGATGTAATACTTGCAAGTCTTGGAGTGTTTACCTGTCGTTTAAATCTTTTTAATTTGGGTAGATTAATGGAACCTGATTTAGGAATTTTGGGATCTGAATCTTCTCTCAACTATGCCAGGGTAAGTTGGGAATAAATTCCCTAGGACCAGGGAAATTGATTGGATGTGATATAGAGAATATTTGAAGAGCTGCAGCTCCTGCTTATTCCTATGGCTAGTGTTGAAAAAGTAAACAGACTCATCCTTTGGGTAGGATACGTCATGTAGGGCCCTTTGTGGGGCTGCAGCACTCATCTCTCCGGTTAAAGGCACAGAAAGTCATCTTTGTATTCCTGTGCTTGAGGCTGGGTAAGATGGCAGTTGTTGCAGCACCTTTTCTGTGTGCCTCTGCTACTTTTTTGGAAAGGGAGATGGTGCATCATTTTCAAAGGCTGCCAATGATGTATATAAAGGAGGCATGAGGCAGCTGGCATATTAAGCAAATGGTTGTGGGCAAGGAAGATGCTTTTCTTTGCAGGGCTTTCATTTTGTCTTCGAAGTCGGGGCAGGAGGTAGCAGAGAACTGACACCTTGGTGGCCACAGCTGAGTAAGGGTTCCTGGTCCACAGCGTCCATGCTGAACCCTTTGCATGGTGCAAAGGCAAAGCCTGCAGGTCTTAGACCTAAAATTGGCTTTCACTGCATTGCCTTGAATGTTCACAAACTCCCACTGGGATCAGACAGGGCTTTGGTGGGCAAAGGAGACAGGAGTAGTGCCTATAGAGTTAAATGTCCAGAAAAAGCACTTTATGTGGCTTTATGTTAGTTTTAATTTCCTGGTGGAAAACGCTGTTAATCTCTAGTGTTCTCCCTTACACTGTGTAAAACAGGATATTGTACCTATAGCAATATTAACTCACTTTTATTGAGGAGCTTTTATTTTTGGTGCAAAACAGTGACTTGAGCATTGTATAAAGTTGGTAGCTGTGTGCAAGGGCAGG
Organism: Merops nubicus; assembly: GCF_000691845.1. NCBI lineage: Eukaryota > Metazoa > Chordata > Aves > Coraciiformes > Meropidae > Merops > Merops nubicus. The sequence goes on from NW_008629487.1 coordinate 13,566, forward strand.
TATGAAGAGGAATGATTCAATGTCTGGGGTACACTTAGGACATTCTTTGCATCCTGTTAATGATGTTAGTTTTGGGGTGGACTTGAAAACCCTATGCTGTGGCAGAAATCGGCGTTTTGAAGCTAGAACAAAGGAGTCTGTTGGGTTTGCCTTACTCAGACCTACAGAGGAGCATTTAAATGAAAGAAGCCTGTCATCTTCCTCCTACTGCATTACTGTATGTGTAAAACAGTGAGCAGGCAAGAGGGGGTTAATTCAATAAAATAAATATAAAATACTCTCCAGGCTGTTGGACAGAGCTGGAAGGGGTCAGAGGTTGCTGAGCTGCTTCACTAGCACACTAATCGATTTGCTGTCAAGGTAGTGGTGCTGGGGTTTCAAGTAAGAGAAGAATTGAGTGCCGCTCGGGCCCAATTTCCATAATTGCTCACTGCCTTTAGTGTACAACCTTTTATGAAACACAAAAAATATATCACTGAATTGTATTGATTAGCCATTGGTCTGAATAATTCACTTAGTATTTATTACCTGACCCTCAGAGGTTAAATAAATCCACTATCTAACTCTGGCTTGTGAGAAATATTACTTATTCATTGAAATGTGGACTGATTATTACACAATAGGAGTGTATCTTTGTTGTTTTTTTTTCTCTCCTCCTGGAAAACTTAGTCCCTTCTGCATCATAATGGCAACAAGTTAAAAGAAATATTTATGGATAGTGAAGAGCATTTTCCAAAATAAACAGCAACGCATCCGTACTAGCATAGCTTGGCTTTCTTTTGTGAAGCTTTTTTTTTGCTTTTCCTCACCCCTTAGTTCAGGTCACATTTCAGGGTCAAAATTCAAAATCCTCCAAAGTGAACTTTTATGCATGATGCTAAAATATATTCATACGCAAAGTTTTCACTGCAAGCATCAAGTCTGCATAACAGCTTTATTGCTTGTGATGGGTTCTAAGTCCATTTTTATAGCACTATTTTTGGATAGCTCCTGAAGGCCATAAATCTTCCTATCATATTAAACACCCTCTGATAATTAAATTCTCAAAGAAAACAGAAACCTTTCCTAACATGAAAAGATAAAATTTAAACCAGTCAACCATGGACAGCTCACTGTCATTACAATAAAAATGATTTCACATCACCTTAAAATGTTTTGGACATAATCTGCAGGGCATTTTATGGCTTTGTCAAACATTAAGGCAATAATCAATTATTTATTAGAGGACGGTATTTACATAACACTTTTAGCATAGCTAAACAGTCCTTCTTTTGTTGATGAGCTGATATACCTCAAACCCAATAGCATAGCTCTTAAATTTAATTATATACTCATTTACCATAAGATCTAGTCATCTAGATAAAATTGTTAGTAGCTTGGAGTATTCCCTCTAAAAAAGATTTCCTAACTTTGTGTAAAGTCTTTCCTCAGTTTCCGGCCTGCATCCTCCAGCATCCCAAAGTATTGTTTTTGAAGTTTGATGGAATTTGTGTTAGGTCAAGAGGAGGAAACTATGTGAAGTTTTTTTTTTTTTTTCTTTCTTTCTTTTTTTTTTTTTTTCAAACGAAATGTAAAGGGAAAACCTAATGTGGTCTCAGTGCTGCCTTGTGTTTGTTGATAGCTCTGTGTGTCTGTATCCAGGATCTGGGCTTACAGCAAGCAGGAGCTCGAAACCCGTGTTCTTGGTGTTAGAATACCAAAGCTCCTTTCCTGTATCGCATAATGGAAGGAAAAGTCTGTCAGAAAATAATGGGGATATAATATGTACAAGATCCTCTAACATTTACCCAGGTGGCCAACTTCCTGAGTCCTGAGCATGGAGTGATAGCGATAATATTTGACAGTGTTTCAGACCCTTCAGTAGGGGGACCTTACAGCGTGCCCCAGCCTGTGCCTGGGGTCACCAGCGCTGGGCAGAGCCACGGAGTGCAGCGGGTACCTGGGCACAGATCCCGACCCAGAGCGAGGCACGGCCGCAGGGGAGGGATAATTTTGCATCCACGCCGACCTTCAATTTGTTACGTGCCTGCTAAAGTGCCTGCACACAATGAACTGCCGGGAAGTCAATTTGTCTGCCTCCGGGCAGCAGCGGCTACGAGCGGCACCGCCATCTCCGGCAGCGGAGAATGGGGCTCTTCGTGTGCGGAGGGGTGGGTGTCCACGGGGGTCACCAGCCCCAGCCGAGTCCTGTTGGGCTGTTGAATTCACTGAGGTGATTCCCTGTGCTAAGCCCAGCCGCTAACTGTTGGCAGGAGCTAAGCCCACAGCTGAAGCTAGAGGGGGTTTCAGCAGCTGGTAGCACTGATGGGGCTTTCAGAGTGGCTGCTAGAGGTGGGAGTGCCCTGGCAGGCATTCATCCCTGCCTTCAGATGCCTAAATACCTGCACAAATCTGACCTCTGGCCAAACTTCAGGCACACAAATTCTGCCTGATTTGTTTGCCACTGCTTTACACCCGTCTGTGTTAAAGGGGTTTATTCCTAGAAGGGATGTCCTCAAGTGTTTTTGTGCTGTTAACTGGTGTCATTTTGATGTTTCCCTCCCATTTTGGTGAGAGAAAGATTAAGAAATGCATCTTTCCACCTCTGATAGGAAAAGACAAATTCACTTCTTCCTGTGCTGCCATCCCTTTGTTCAGGTAGAAACTTCCTAGCTGGGATGAACAATCAGTAGGAAAACAATTCAAAAGAGTTTATGATGACATCTCAGGATACTCCTGCTATGGGTGTTGAAAGAAATATGTTAGCTGGTCAGTCTCATTTGGAAAGCTAATTATTCAGGTAACATTTTAGAACAAGCTAATGTCCATAGTATAGGCCACAATAACAGGCAAACAATCATTAGTATGAGGATCCTAAAACAACAGCTCTGTTCTCTGAAGAAAAGAGGTTTACATTTCAATTGAAGTCCCAGTTTTGTTCACTCTAGGAACTCTCCTACCCTCAAGCTCATCACTAGCTCCAAAGCGGTGATGTCCTGGGCCTGGCTCAGAGGTTTGTGGTCAGCAAAGTCATCCATGCTCATCTAAGGTGGGTGTAAAACTCTGCCAAGAAGTATAATATTTTGCCAGTTTACAATGAAACTGGGTCTTCTTTTTGGTTTTGTCTGTCTTCTCTGGAGGAAAAAAAAACTCAACAAACCAAAACAAACAGAAAAACAAAAATAGAAAAGAAAAGCCTCCTGCCAGCTGAGGGTGAGAGAGGCTGGTCCCTGCTCCCAGTTACATTTTAGGAAGGGGTGCAGGGAATCTGACTTTCTTCCAGTGCTGCTCACTCCTAAGGAAAACAAACAAACACGCAACAGAAATTCCTAAACTGGCTCCCTGCCTCCCTGCAACCCGCTGGTGGGGAGGGAGCACCTCTTTGCAGCCGAGGGGAGTGGAGCAGGGGGTGAGAGGGCTGCGAGGAGCGCTCCTGCCTTCCCGCAGAGCGCTGCCAGCGCCGCCCCGAGATGCAAAATCCTTTCCATTTCCCTTCTCCCAGGAGGCCCTTGATGGGATGAGGCGAGGTTGGGAACGTACCACCCGTGCAGGGTAGGCAGCCAGGGACTCCCTGTAGCCGCCTGCCCCCCGCGCAGGCTATCAGGAACCTGCCTGTTGTTCCGGGGGCGGTTTCTCTGGCCGCTGTCAGTCACGATGCTGCACGTATCAGTGCGAGGTGCCAAAGGTAGATGGGGCAATTCGGAGCTTTTGTCCGAGGAAAAGGAACCCGTCTCCTTCCCTGTCTCTCCTCCCCCTCGCACACTTTAATGCATCCCGAAACATACATTTTCTTTTCCTTTTAGGTTGCATTGTACATAACATTTGAAAAGCTCTGTCAAAACAACTCATATGGGGGAAAAAGTAATTGTCTTGATATGTGATGATTATCTAGAGCTTAAGCAGCAGCAGAGAGAGGGTTATTTTGTTTGTGCTTTAGCTAGAAGTGCCCAAGATTTCCCAACTGTTCTATTTTTGCAAATGTAGAAGTTTCATAAAAGGGTCAGATTTAGGCCCTTGTGTGGGAAACGACTGATACTGCCAGCAACAGGGCAAGATCACTGCTGTGTTGTGGTTTAAATGTCTTATTGCATACCACGCATTGCTGAACTGTATATAGAATGGATGACTCTAAATCTCTAGGACTTTGTGTGAATTAGTAACCTTTTGATTTTGTTTTAACATTTCTATATTAGTTTTAACTCTAGAGGTTTGTGACTTCTACCTTCCTCCCAGTCAATAGTCATAACACAGGAAATTATTGAGGCGTTACAAACAACTCTTAGAAATGGAGATCATTTTTCTTTCTCTTTTTCGACTCTTATCTTTTTAATAGTCTCATCTGGATAGTTTTGGCCCAAAACTAGAAGCAAATGAAGAACAGGGAATTGCCATCAGTACAGAAAATACATAGATTTCATGTGCAGTAATAATGTATCTGAGTAGATTTAGTAAAACTAGAGATGTCACATTCACAGCTGGTTAACATTTTACACTTGAAGTCCTCATAACATTTGTATATGTTTCAACACTTCTTTTTTTTCTAACTTGGGACCATCTGTATTTCTCATATGTGACACTGACTGGGAAGCACAAACTTTCACAGAACCAGCAAATGACTAGTTAGCTCTACCAGATGTCTGTCTCTTCCCACTTTATCACTCCAGATGCTATTAAATTGGGTGAGGGAAATGGTGGACTTCTGAACTAAGAACGGCCCCAAAGAAGTTTCAAGAGAAGAATTTAGTTCCCAGGGTCTCTGCTGCTCTTAGAACGGCAATAATAAGGATGATGGATTTGTACCAGAAGGAAGACTTTTAAAATAGATAATATCGTAGACTAATATATGTAAGTACTACATCTGCAGGAAAGGCTGTTAAAGCCTATACTCCTAACTTCCAGTTTCTCCTCCATGTGTTTCTTTGCTCAGCTATATAGATCTCACCACGCTTTGCTTTTCTTTTCCATTCAGAAAAAGTTAATTTCTCATGCTTGCAAAGGATAAATGCATGAAAAAAACCACTCCTTTGCTGCTGCTCAGGTCCCATTAGGAAAAATCTAGAGAAGTAACTGGTGTTTTCATTGCATCTCTTCTGAGCAAAACTACCCCAGTGGTTCATTTTTCCTCTCTTGGCTGCTGTCAAGCCATACAGTACTTCAGTTATTTTGCACTTATGTATTAACTATATCTTTTTGCATCTGAAGAATCTTGTCTTGGATTTTAGTACAGAGTCAACTATGCAGGCTGCGGGAAAGCACCGGCAGATCCAGTCATGCGGATAAACAACAGCTTGGTATTGTACAGTGTAGAGTGAGGGGTGTCCCCTGAAGTCAGAGACCTAAATTAATTGCATTCAATCAAGTCATGCTGAACAACTGAGCTAGACACCTCAACCTTATCATGCTATCACTTTAATGTCCTACTTACACTCAGAGCTGAGGTTGAGGGGATGGATGTGACCATTCTAGCACTTTGCTGGGAGAATCAAAGATCCCTTCAAATGGACGATCTGTGGGTATGCCATTAAAAAGTGATACATAATGCTTGAAAAGAATATCAGAAAGTTGTTTGAAATCACATTACTGGGAGCTTTCACTAAAGGGAAAACTTACTCCTATTCTAAGGTGTACATTGTCAGTAACTAAAGTTAGCAGGAATCTGATTCCATTTTTTACATTCAGACAGACCTGTAGAGACATATTAAGTAGAAAACCCACAGAAAAGGAGAACCACCTATAGGAAATCTTGCAGGGTTCAGACAAGGGCAGTTTCATATGACCTCGTAGATTGGATATAAAAAGGCTGCTATTAGTTCCATGTCAGTTCTTATAGCAAATGTTGGAGAGTAATGGAGGGTGTTAAGCTGTCAAATACTAGCAAGGGTTAATAAGGTTAAAGAAGAAGTAAAAGCAGGCCAACAATAAAATTAAAAAAAACCCCAGGGATAAATATGCTGTAATAAATAAAGGATGGCATATCAAGGGGGAAACCACAGTAATAACTTGGGAGCAAAGCAACTAGAGAAATTCAAAGCAGGATAATATCATATTGTTTCTTCTATGGTATGGATAACTTGTTTCTTCTGTGGTATGGTGAGTGATACCGCATAGCAAAGCTGAATCTTCCTATTTCCCACAGATATTTGGAAAAAAGATATTATGCAGTTGAATCCCCTGTTCTAAATATAAATGGAAGGATGCAAATGAGTGCATAAATGCATACATGGACTAAGTAATTAAATAAGAGAATCCCAGTAACAGGAGCAAAGCACCTGGAGTTAGATATAAGCCATGTTTTGACATTGTCGTCTGAGATGATTTGGGCTTTGATGCCTTTTTGTATCTGAATTCCAAAGTAATTAATAACTATGCTTTTTTTTTTAAAAGAAGCAAAAGGTAGAACTTGAAGCTTTTACGATGTGTTATTTTTTTTCTAGGAGTTTCCAGCATTTGTCTTAATTTTGCCCTGCTAGAACATTATTAAGGAAGGAGTTTTCAAGCCTTTTATTCTTCCTTAGGAATTTGCTGCCTGTTTTATGAGTCAGGTCTGAGTCTTGCAAGTCCTTACATGCATGCTGTCCTTCATCTTTAGACATGGTTTCTTTGAGCTCACTTACTCCAAGGAGATCAGTATTGCCTTGTATAAAGCTAAGGTTGAAGCAGCATTTACAGGTGAAAGCTACTAATGGCAGAAAATGTTTAGCTGTAATCTCAGTGGGCATTTTGGTTCTAGTAAAACTGCTGGTAGGTCTCACAAGCTGTTCCTGGAGGGATCTAGCTCACTGTCACAAATGCAGTCAGCAAGTTACCCCTTCTGTTGGGAAGGTACATGGATATGTTGTTTTGTTTATAAGCAGTGTAAAGACTTTGAGAGCAGATCATTTTGCCTTTTTAAGTGTTGGTCCTCAACCTTTTTAGTTGTAACTCCACCTGTGTCATCTGGAAAAAATATTAGTCCAAAGGACCATCCTATGAATTGTTGTCAAAATATTTTTAGTTATAACCAAATACCAACCAGGCTAAATTTTGAATGTTTGCCTTTGCTTTTGCTTTTCCCCATTTTGTTTGGTGCTCAGCATGCCCATGAAAGCATATAAATATTTTTTATTTTTCTGAAGACGCTCTGTCAGTCTTCTTGCAGTCACTTGCAAACCACCAGCAGACAAACGTCAGGTTGAGAAACACTAAGAAAAGATGTAATGAGTCTTGAAATAGGTTTTAGGCTGCCGGGTTTGCCAGGAGGCAGGTGATGTTTGGATCTCATCTGCTGTTTGCTGGAACCGTGGGGCTGCAGACAGCCCATGGGTTGTCCCCTTTGATGGCCAGCTCTCTGCCAGGGGTAGGGGCCTTGCAGAATGATGGGTATTTTTTCAGCTGTAGGAAAATCCCCATCCCCAAGCCTTCTCATTCCTTTTGCCCATTGAATTTGGTTCAGTGGGAGGGAGTTTCAGCAAGGAAAGAATGAGGAAAAGTTTGTATTTATTTCCTCCATGAAGGAGCCTGAGGATCTGTCCCATTCTAGGACATCTGATCAATATCTCAACTGGAAGAGCATTGCAAAACTTTTGTGTCATTTATAGGTTTGGAGGAGGGAATTGAAAACAAAAAATATGTTTGTTTTCATTTGCTTCCCTTCTCTCCCTCCTCCATCTGTCCTCTAGTCCTCCCCTCCTCACGGCGGGAAGGGCAGGGTGGTGGAGCAGGGAGAGGAGGTGGCAGGCAGCCCCCAGCACACTGGCTTCCCAAACCCAATTACAGGATTCATTGTTACTTTTCAGCAGAAAATTGGAACATTTCAGCAAATGGAAAATTTTCTGTTAGGATGCTCTTTTCTGTCCAAAACACTGTTTTCCAGAAAAATATTTCAGTGAATAAAATTCTAGTTATTTCTGTCCTGGAAAACCTAGCTGGAGGTTCAGATCTGAGCTCCAAGCTGGCCGGTGTCTCCTGGACCTCTTACAAAAGTTACACATCTCTCTGTGAGCTGCACTAGAGGATGCTCGGAGGGGAGCAATATGTTTGTTTTTAATGATGCTGCTAGTTTTCGCTATAAATTTAAACAAAGTGGGCGGTATTGGAACCAGCTGCTAGTATTTTTTTGTTTGTTTGTTTTCATGAGAAAAATGGTAACGTACTGCCATAAATTAAACAATGTACATATTTTTACATAGAGCTGTCTCTGAGTGCCTAGCTGCTAGGAAATTACAGAAGCTGAGGGCAGCATTGGGCCCTGTATTCATTTCACATGCACTGAAGTAAAGCGACAAATGTTTCAGGGTAACTGGATTTCCTTTTAAAGTGACACTTTATTTGTGCTTGAAAAATGTAATGAGCCTTCACTAAAGGATTTTTCTGGCTGTTTTCCTTCTTTAATGACCTGCCCTTACAAAATAAGCTAAGGAAAAAATAATAATTAAAAGACAAAACAAAATGAAACAAAACAACTAGGGGGAAAAGACCCAAATCCATTTGGTCAGCTACTCTTTTCATTAAATGGAGAGCAGCAACGCTTTTAGATGGGGAAATAAAATGCAGAGCCTTGTAGGTTCCCATTAATTCCTCAGCCCATCCTTAATTAGTGTTCTACAGCTAATCCTCATCATATATCTTAAAGAGATTCACTTGAGTTGGTTCCCCACAAGTTTTATTGCATGAAGAATACTTGGAGTGGCGGCTGGGTGGTGGGAATGGCTGCGGGCTCGGTGCGGAGGGAGAGCTGCTGCTCCTAATTGATTGCTCACTGGAGCTCGCCCCAGCTCGTTACCCCCAGGCCTGACTTTCCTCCATATGCCTGGTGTCAAATTTGGGAAAGCAGCTGGTCACTCAGAGCTCATCCTGCGGGAAGTGGTGGGAGCTGGGGAGCGGCGGGGGCGCCCGCGGGGGGCCCGCCAGCCGCTGAAGCGTGTTTTGCTGCTGGTTCTGCAGCCTTTAATTGAGCTGCGTGACAACACCATTCAGGAACTATCAAAATAAAGCCTTTGAGGAGATTTGTGTTAACACGTTTTTGAAGAAATGGGGGCTTTGTTGCAAGTGTAATATGCAGATCAGACGCCTTTCAGCCTTGCAATATTCTGCCTTGTGCTGGAATCGACTGAAATAGAGCTGTAGAAAAAGGCCATTTAAAAACGTGGTGGTACTCTGCTGAGCACCCCCCAGATGGGCTGATTTGGAAGTTAACTAAAGACACTAATTTTCGTGTCCTCAGCGTATAAAATACAAGTATTTTACAACTAGCAACAATAACGGGAGCGGACTAGACCTCTCCCAATATTCATAATTGAAAAACACTATAGGGTCCATTAAGGCTATTTAAAGTTGCAGTGCAGGCTAATAGTATTAAACTATTATGGGGATCACACACGTGGCATTAGAAATTAATGCCCACAACTGCGAGCAGCCACTATGCATGCTTTTTTGTCAACACTGCAGTACTTCAAGAATGTCTCAATTGTTTGTGATAATTCAGACCTAATGTTGTATACTTTTTCATAAAATATTATTAATACTCAGCGGAGGGGCTGGGAATTAGCATTTGATTAAAGCCAGCTTGGAAATAAATGCTGTTTGGTGGCCTCTCTCTATACCACTCAGCATACGTTTATTTTGCATTCAAATAACCCGCGCAGAAGCGATGGGCTTCTCCTAGGTTTCAAATGATTTTCAGTAATTAAAGGGAAGAAGAATGACTTGCTCCCGTCCACCCTCTCGCAGCTTTATGAGGACATTTGTCACCTTTCTCCCTCTGGCAGGCTGCGGCAGCGGGCAGGTAGCAGCTGAGTAAGGCCGTTGGTGGCACGGTAGATCTTGCTACCTTCTAAGCACTGCGGCTCGCTCTCTTGCAGAAATCAATCTGCTGGGGAGCTGTGTACACTGTGGATGGAAATGAGAGTCTCGATTTCAATTTGCTAAGCAGGAAAGTTGCACGGGGTGGGGGGCGGGGTGTGCAGTTAGGAAGGGAAAATGAGAATTCCTTAGCATGGCCTTTGAGCTGAGTGATGCTGTGCGCTGAGCTCCTGTAGCATTGGCACCAGTGCAGGGCTGTCAGAAACTGCTGTCTGTCCATCTACCACATGGAGCAGGTCAGATTTAACAGGGTGAGTGTGAAGAAGGGAGAATGACGACGAGTTGAGGGGTTGTTTTGCATTGTTTTCTGTTCTTTGGCAGTTTGGTTTGGTTATTTTTTCCTGTGCCATTGGATCCTGTTCTAATTAATAATTTTTTTTTTTTTGTGCTGCACACTAAATATTTTTTTAAGCTTGTGACAGAAAGGTCAGCATAAAGAAGCAGTACCAGAGCTCTGCCAAACGTATTAAATGATACTCAGCGATCAGAACTTAACAGCAAAGCAGAATCTGTCTGAGGGAATACCCACAAAACAAGTGAGAAACACAAACATTAATGAGCCTGATATAAAACATTTTAAAAGCATTTTTATAGTTGCTATAGAAACACCTTGGCCTTCACTCTTGCTAATTAGTTGGATTTTGCAGATTTTATATTTGAAAATGCAAATCGGATTTCATAAATTATTACTTATTTTTCATTTATATTTACAGTACTGTTATCCAGATACATGCAGGAAGTCTGAGATATTAATTAGTTATATAACACAAATAAACATGACATTTATGGTCACAGGACATCTCTTGTTTTAAATATTTGTCTGGTAAATTCTTGGAGGAATTGTGCAAAGATTAATGCCTTTGTAGGAGAATTAGGTAAATATAAATGAATGGGGCCTAATGAGTTTTTAATAAAGTGCATTTTTGGAGCAGTAGGAGAACTATAATTATTTTGGTCTAAGGAATGCAAGTCCATCTTTAAGTGGTTACACAGAGCTAGCAATAATGCTCACCCCACTGGAAACCATCACCACTTCCATGGGTGTGAGTCCAGGTCCCACGAATGAGACGAGTGTACAGAATAATGTCACCAAGAACTGTGTGTTTAATCCTGTCTCCTTTACTTTCTAAGTCTTGTTTGAAGTGTTGTGTCAATCAATGTACCTTTCCAATGTTGTATGCAGTAGTCCAGGAAATACTCTGAATTCTTCCAAAACACACACAGTACCCTTGTCTCAAATTTTTATTCAAGAAATACCCCATTTGAGTTAGTGACGGCTGAGCTGTGCTGAGGAAAAGGTTGTAAAGATCAGGTTGAGTCTGTGTGTGTACAGATTTACCCATTCATTATGGGTGTGCATTTGGAAACTCTCTGAAAATTCAGATTTTCCTGTCCTTGTTTGATCTGTGGATCTGTGGATTTAGTACATGTGCAAAAGCCTTTCTGCCTTTGTTGTCCAGTGGATTTTCTATTGTACTTCACTAATTTTACTGAACCGTTGTAGTAATAAGCAAGAATAGCCTGTTTTCCTGCATCTGTAGTTTCAGGTAAATCCGTATTTTTCCACATGATGGATGCTAAATAGTTTGAGGAAGGCACTTGAATGAATATCTGAAAAATGTGGTTTGTTCATATGTTATCTTGTTAATCAGTGACTTCTGTAGATGCATGTGTTCTGGACTGCACCCACTACAGTTTAAATCAGTTTATTAGCTGAGAATATGAGCAGCTTGTTCAAATCTAGTCTATTTAAACCATGTAAGCAAAATACTAAACAGATTTACTTTATATGTTGCGATGAAAGAGAACAAAAGTTTGGAAAAGGCTTCTTCTGTCTTTTGGAAACTGAAACCAGCCTTAGCAAGGAACACATGCACATGAGCTTGATGTCGGCAGCAACGGGAGCGCCGCGGTGAGCGGCTCTCGAAGCTCTGCAGACAATGCTAATGGAACAGCTCCCAGATCTAAAAACATTTTTGTTGGCTATTTGATACTTGAAATGCCAGCAGACAGCCATTCTGGAAAGGGAAAAAATTACATTTCTGATATGTTACATTGTGTTAAATTGGATTCTGTTGTCATGCCATGTACTGCTGTGTCATTTCAAGTATTGACTTTTAACTGGCTGGAACCATGTCGTTTTTAGAGATTGCAATGTGACAAAATCCAACCTGCGTTATTGAAAGCGCAGTCGCTACTTCTCTTTTGGGGTTCTGGGAACCAGAGGAGGAGTTCACTCCTAGGTATTTATGGAGCAAGATGTATGAATGTGGAGTACATTTTTATGCTGATTACTATCTTTCCTGCCAAGCAAAAGAATAGTGTCTGTGGAACTGAGGTGGAAAGATAGCTACAGAAACAGAGGTCCACATCTTGCAAAGTTAAATGATATGGAGAAATGGGGAGGGATTTTCTGCTGTACGCTCCACAGGGCTGAAGAAAACTAGATGTGAAACTTTTTGCCTCGACTTCTTGCAGCAGTTTTCCTGCCACCCATTCACACCCAGCATTCGTCTTGTAGGTAGTACCTGAGTAGATGATGTGCATCCCAAAACATGGTGCTTCTCAATGTGATGGTGGGTGTTCTGTGCAATGGGTGGCTGAGCATATGCAGAGGCAGCTGGCTCTGCTTTACGGGGCTTGAGGAGCAGGCTAAAATGGGGAGATGAATTTGATATCTTTTAATGAGCTCCCAAATTGTGCCACTGTAAAGAAATAACAATAATACCAATAGAAATGCTTAGCTAGACCATGACACATTTTAACTCCTTAAAAAAGAAAAAAAAAGGTGCCATATACAGACAAGCTCAATAACTTCCGTATAACTGAGGTAGGAGAAAATATTTGCAGAACCAGGTCTCAGCTTTCTGTGAGCAACATGCATGAAATATGGTAATGTTGAACGTGAACACAAAAAGAGTTAAAACAGGAAATTTAAGGTACAGTTCAGTGACAAGTCAAGAAGGACAGTGTGCACCCGACTTCAGTCTGACTCATGGACCGATTTGCCAGGACGTTGCTGGACTGGTCACTCTTTCTGGAGCAGACAAGCTCTTCCCTGTAGCAGTGGCCTGCATTTCAGCTCCAAACTGGGAGAAGGGGCAAGGGGACAGTTTTTAGTAGTTTTCTTTTTATGGACATCACCCTTTCTGCTCTCCAAGTCCTAAAAATGTTTTCAGTTTTTTGGGATGAAATAAACAAACATTGTTGCTTTTTTTTCTCTCTGTCTCCCCCCCAGTACATTTTTGTAGGAGGGAAGGAGACAAAATGAAGTAAAATGAAGAAGTTTTCCTTTCCAATTTCTTTGCCAAAATGGAGGTAATGAAATCAGTAGTCCTCTTGGGATTTCTCTCTCTCCCTCACTCAAATTTTGGAATTTCTGACATTTGCTCCTCATATGAGGAAATACTCCTAAAAAGTCCCAAGCCGAAAATGTGTATAAACAAAGCAATAAAAGAAGGCGGGATCGGTAACAAAAAGGCATTGTTTTTTGGTATGTGGTGAACAACAGGCTGCAGCGTGAACCTCTCAAAATAGACTGCATCCTTCAGGACGAGGCCCCATACCTCTCTTGCAGGGGATAAATTAAATGGCGAGGCATTTGCTGGTCCCCAACCCCACCAAAGCAAACAAGCTCTTGAATTCAGGGCTGTCATCAGCGCCGGGAAGGCCCTCGCAGGATCACAAAACAAATCGAGCAGCGGAGGGTTTCCGGGCAGCCAGCTAACAAAAATATACTATCAGAGGATGCAGTCCGCTGAGCTCTGCGTCCGACGCAGCAGTGGGCTGCAGACCTGGGCTTCCGCTGCACCGCTTCGCCCCACATCTGGAGGGGCTGCGACCGTCAGCCCCAGACCGTTTCAGAAATCAGATACTCGGGGTATCAGGAAGTTGATTCGACTTCCACTTCCTTAGCAAAACACACATTAATATTTAAGGTTTTCTTTTATAAAGCCGTGTTCTGTCTTGAGCACAGGGTGAAATTATGCGCTGGGAAAATTCATTGGGATGGAGCTGGGGCATTTAGTGATTTTAGACCATTTTTAAAAAGCACAGCCTAATTGAATCCTGCTGCTTTGTTAGTGCTCTTTGACAGCTTTATTTAAGTGCTAAATAATATTTATAAAAAATAGATCTATGTGTCTACATAGACATACATGCACCTACAGAAAGGAAGAAAAAAAAACCTGTAAAACATTTCCACACATGGTTAGAAAAGAAAATCATGTTTATTATACTCAGTTCTGCACAGTGTTTAGCATCTTTCTTCAATTAGATGTCCAGATGACACAGATCTTCCTGTTACTTTCAGTAAGCACAAGCTTTACTATCAAGGTTGGACCTTTTGCTTTTCCTTTCTTGAAAGACAATTTCCCTTTAAAAAAAACCGCATATTTTATCATAACAGATTAATAGAGTGCCACAAAACTGATAACACAATCTTGAACGCTGTGTGGAATTCCATTTCTAATCCAAAAGTCTCATTTTTAATACATTAAAAAATGTTTCTTGCTTATGAAAGTTTCTTTTTTCCCTTTTAAATGTTGCTGGGATAAAAAAAAAAAAACCAACAAACCAAACACACACAAAAATAGTTCTTCAGGGGCTTTACTGATTCTGTGTGAATAATCTATTTTTTTGAATAAACAGCCTGTATATGTTAATGTTCGTTATCTGAAGTTTCATGGTCAACAGATGTTCAGTGAAATAATATGCAAAGGTTTAAATTCAGGCACTGAATGTTCTTTCATGGGAAGTTTACCTTGTGGATCCAGACATGCTGTCTTCTTAGAAACACTAAATCCTTTTTTCCCCTTTTTAATGAGAAATTAATTTAACTGTGCCCAATATACTCTTATAAATTAATATTTAAAACAACAAGCATAACTTTTGACAGCTCTCTACCCATGTGCTCCCGTCCATGGATCAAATACAACAGTCAAACCTCTGTCTTTCCCAAAAATCAGACTTAGCAAATAGCTGAGACTTAAACTCAACAAACTGGGTCTCGAAGGGCTGATGGTAAAAGAGCATTCCAGAGCCGGGAGTCATGTATCAGCCATGGCCTGTTTCCCATCCCCGGTTACTCAGAGCTGGGAACAATTAACAAGAGGGCCACAGCTGATCCCGAATGATGGGCTGACAGATTGGGAGTGAAAGTGATCTCCTAGGTGCTTAGCCTCAAACCCCAGCCTTCGGGATCTCTGGCCGAGCTTTGCCGAGCGTGCCGGGGGGGCTGTGCCGCCAGCTGCCGGGCTCGCCTGCCGCTCGCTGCTGGAAGCCCTGGAATTGCATCCTGAGGTAAAGAGGAGCTGTGAGATTTTGTGTGTTGGAGCAATCCCCCTGCACTTCCAGGTGGTCTCAAATCAATATAAGAAAAAGGGATTTTGTTGGTATTTAGGGCACTTAATTAATAAGCTGCCAGAGAGGGAAAACAGATTTGAAAGTTGGCATGGCTTTTTTTTTGCAATACAAGCTGGGTTGCTGTCTCCCTTTAGCTCGTGTTTAGCAATTGTTTGTTGCCTGCTTCTCTTGGTGTGAGGAATCTAGATCACAAAAGCTTTGTCTTCAACATCCATCTGTCCATCCATCCTCAGAGACATATACCTTCTCAGCAGTTTCTTCTATCAGCCTTGGTTTGGATGAATTTGGCATGTGCTGCAGCAGGGCGGAGTTGGGGTGGGCTTGAGTGAGGTGTGTGGCTGGTACAAGAACAGATGAGGTTCTCAGCCCCAGCCCATGTACGGCTCCCCATCCCAATCAGCAGCAGCCCCTGCAGATCCCTCCTTGAGCATTGCTGTGCAAAGACTGCAAATAGTCACTGTATCAGCTCCCAGTCCCTCAGCTGAGACCCATCAGCCACAAAAAAGGGGAAGTTGGCAATGCTTAAAATTGATAATTTTTTCCCATGGGAAGCAGCTGACATGCAAACCTACCTACAGAGCCTGGGCTTGCTGCTACTGCTCTACCTGGATGCTGAACTGGGCTTTTAATTGGTTTCCCCAGCCTATTTTCCAAGGGTAATAACTGGTTTTGGGTCCTGAGAAAGTGTCTGTTGTTATTGTTATGGACATCACTGTGATTTTCCAAGAGGGCTGAAGGGGTGAACTTCTCAGGTCTTTGAAAGTGTCAGCCTAAGCCCATTGTGCTACCAAGCTGTAAATCAGTAACAGATAAAATAGTGTATGTGTGTGAGAGCCCTTATGTATCTGT
Organism: Merops nubicus; assembly: GCF_000691845.1. Classification (NCBI taxonomy): domain Eukaryota; kingdom Metazoa; phylum Chordata; class Aves; order Coraciiformes; family Meropidae; genus Merops; species Merops nubicus. The sequence continues at coordinate 29,598 of NW_008629487.1, forward strand.
GTGAGCAGGCTGAATCTTTAATGTGAGGGAGAGGAAGGGTCTTTCTGCAGGTGAATATAAAAGAAAAGTTGAGGTTCTTTAGAGGTGGCATCCTGGAGATAGTTATGTGGGAAGTCAGACACAGCCTAGGGGTACATCTTTATTTTATTTATTTGTTTGGCCTGAGAGCTGGACTCATCATATGATTGCAGCTGCTGTAAAACTTGTGTAGGGGCCAGGACAGCAAAGTACGACTGAGTGCCTTTCTGTGAATTCTCTGGGCATTCAGAGAACAATTTAATAAATAGACTGAGAAAGCCATCACTTCTTAAGTTTCTAAAATAACACCTTTCCCTATGATTTTTTTCTTAACTGTTTTCTATTTGTTTTTCTTTTTTTTTTTTTTTTTTGAGAATGAAGTTATGGGCACTCAGTAATTTCACTTCAAAAAGACAGGAGTCATTTTAATAGGAGAATTGGTGCTTCTGAAGTGTTTTTTGCATCACAGGATTTACATTTTTCCTTAACTAGTGAGGCCTATGCCCTTACTACAGAATGTTTTGGTGAGTCTGTCTTCACTGGAAGGAGACAGCAGATGAGGCATGAGATAGACTCTTACTCATAACTCTGGAGATATCAGCTAGTTCCTGCTCTGGTTTTTCTGCTACACTTCAGTTGGTTGCCCCCAGGTTTTCCTGAGAAAAACTTAGCATTTTGAATGCCAAGCTTTTCTGAAAAGGTGGGGAACTGAAGGTCTTGAGAATTGCTGAAAACTTGAGGTAGCTGTCATGCCCGAGCACTCAGAAACCTGTCCTTGCCTTCATCTCTGTGCCCAGAGTGATGTTCTGGAGTGAGACAAGTCCTGCTGCTTTCCAAAGAGGATGGCTCCTATTGCCAGATCCGCACCTCTGTGCTTCAGCCCTTTGCACAAGTGCACAGCAAGTGACTTGTGTTTCACACAGTTTTCTCCTTACAAATCAGGACTGCTGTGGTTAAAAGTTTAAACAACCTGAAATACTTGATTTCTGGTTGTGTTCAGCTTGCATAGGAATGTTACCTTCTAAGTTAGCATGTTCTTAGTATCCTTAATTAATGAAGTAAACTTTTGTAATGGTTAAAACGGAGATTTTTTTCTTTTTAATTGAAGTGTATGTTCCTCTTTAACGTATTAACGTTTCCTTTTATGCTCCGTCTGCTTTTTTTGGTTTAGGTACTCCCTTGGGTACCAATGCAATGGCCATTTGGTCATTCAGGGGGAAAAATACATTTAACAAATGCTTTTCTGACCCATATCTCACTTTGAGATGTGCAGAAGATGGATAGTCCTAATACATTCTGCATTCTTCCTTAGACAAAGCTACCCAAATTTCATGGACGGAATATATGTTTTCCAGGATGCAAAGTTGCAAACTGTATTGTCATCCAGATTATCAATGCTATTTTTGAAGCGTTGTAACTATGGGCATGGAACAGGGCAATCTACGTGTAAGATAATGCAAAACACCCCTGTAAATTATAAATACTCAGCATGAAAAGTTCTGTCACATTTCTTAAAAGCCTGCTGACGAATAGCTTTATGCTGGGAAATGGCCTCCTAAGCATGTTTGGTTGTGTCTTTATAGTGAAAATGGGGGTGTTTTCTTTCAGCAAAGATTCCCAAGAGGTCTGCGTGTGTCTCGCTCTTCACCCTGGTTCTTTCTTGATTTGTGTGTTGATGAGTGCAACGTCACTTTATTGCATTGATAGGATCGTATTTAGCAGCCTCATTGCTCAGTTCTTATGATTGCCCGGAAACTATTGACACTGATCATTTCAGAGTCTATTATACTCCAAAACTTAAAATGCAGTTGATAGAAAATGCTATCAGTCCTATAGCATTTGCAGAGCCTTTTTCTTGGCACTGAAATCTGAAGAGTTGTAACTTTGCAGAGATACACAAAGGCTGTAAGAAGTATGCATTCACTGCTCCTTTTCCCTGGTTATTAGAAAGTAAGAGTGAGCCCAACTTGGGTGTTTTTTTTTTTTTTTTTTTTTTGTTCTTTCTTTAATTTTCAATGAGAATGTGATTATGCTTTAATTGATGAGCTCTTCTGTGAAATCGCATGGCGTAGATAATAAAGCTAACAGGTATCTTCCTGACCTGGGGAAAGAACAGACTTTCCCTCTGTATAACCAGAGTGCTAATGACATTTAATAGAGAACATGATTTCACCTTTTCTTTTTTTTTTTTTTTTTTTCATTCTGCCCCATCACTCACTAAGGAGCACATTGTCAGCAAATGTGTACAGCTTCATATATTTTTCAAGATAAGCTTGCTACCTGTGTGATAAGCCTCATTTTATGCCCCATATTTGGCCCTCTTCCAGTTTGGGTGTTTTTTCCCTGGCCCTGGATTATCTTGGAGCAGGCACTTCTGCAATGCTGTGATTTGGTGATTATTGTTCTTGACATTTCTCTCCACGGAAAACGAAGAAACTTCCTTGTGACTGCATTTTGCTGTTCCAGGCACATGCACTGCACAGCATCTTTACTATCTACTGATACCCTTTCTGAGGTTAATCTATTGTAAAATTAGATTGTAAAAATGAACACAGTTTCCACATTTACATGCCAGAACTGAAGGACTTGTACAATATTTGAATTATTCCACAAGTCCTTTTGCAGAAATCACTGCAGAATTCATTTGTAAGTGACATGTAAACCATGCAAATTAGCATGGATTCTTCCTCAGTTCAATTCATCTTTCAGAGGTTGTTACCCTTCCCAATCTGATTGCCTTAAGAACACAGATTGTCTTCTCTTGATGGTGAAACTGCTTTAATCCCCTTTTCCAAAGGTCAACTAATCTCCAGACTTAAGTGCAATAGATGCAAATACAGTTCTCTTGCGATGTTCCTTCTAATTTAATTCTCTGCTAAGCTTTCATGTATAAACCTAGTAATGGATCAAGTTTGGAAGGGGTCAAAAGGTTTCTGTTCCAGTAAAATTTAAATTGACATCGCATACTGATAATGGTTTGCTCTACTTTACTATAAACACTAGCTACTACTCTATTGAAATATCATTTTGTATTGCAACAACAAAGTGAGTCCAAACAGCAGCAGAACATCTTCTTTGTTTTGTTGCAAAAGTTAGTGCCTGCAACCTGTGATACAGGAGAAGCAAAAACGCATCATTTTTTAATTCACGGTTGTTCTGCAGCAGCTTTGGCCTACTTGTTTTATTGAATCATCCCTAATTGCATTTATAAAAAAAAATCATGCAGATTGCACACAAAGATAAAATTAACAATTAATTACCTGCCCATTGCTGAGACCTGCATAAAGGCCAAAATGTGATTATTTCTTTATTACTTGAAAAAAAGGCTAAGTATTAACCATCTGTACATAGCTGGTTTTTGTTTTGGTCTTTGGTGTAGAAACACCCCAGCTTTACAAGCAAGTGAATGAGCACAGTCCAGCAGCTGACTGCCTGCAGACAGGAGAATGGCAAGTGCATTGTCAAACACTGACAACGACGTTTTCGTGGGTGGAACGTGCCCGTGATGTCCTACCAAGCTGGATCATGCTTTCTTGTTAAAGTCAAAAAAGGGCTGGTGTTATCAGCAAGGGACGCTTACAGGATTTGATTGATAAATTTACTGCTCTTGTGGATTACCTCGTCTTTTTGTGCAGGGCTGGCAGAGTGTCAGGGTTGGGTCTTGACAGAGACCAGAACATATGTCCATACTAATTTACGGTGAGGACCAGGGAGCCAGGGTGCTGTTCGACACCAGGCCACCGTGGCATGGAGTAGAAGGCCTGAATTTTTTTGGATGGCACTTTTTCCTTCTTGAAGACAGCCTTTCCTATAGCTGCTCTCAATGATTTCATGATGTACTAAAAGTACTGTGTGACCATTAATGGAGTACATGGAGGGTACAGCAATAAATGGCGGGGTTATTGATTAGTTTGCGTTTTAAGACAAAGTGTTGTACAGAGCTTGTAGCTTTATGTCAGGAACTTAAATTTTTTTTTTTGCTCTAATCTTGTCGTTGTTCCTAGACTGCCTTTTCTGCAGTGAAACATGGGAGGTGTGTTGCTGCTGCAGCTGTACTTGTTCCCAGTCGTGCCCATAGGTTGCCCACGCTTTTTAGGAAACCCTAATAAATATTTTTGAAACAAAACACTGCACAGGGTATCAGATTCTAGCACATGAATAGTACTATGTGTGTGCGTTTTTCACCAAGGTAGATAAGGGTGGAAAGTAAACAGAGTAATACATACTGGGGGGTGTGGGGGTATATTTTTAATTTTCAGACTATTCGAAAACAGAGGCAGCAGCGAGGAGGGCAGGAACTTGTCCTGCTCTGCCCTCCCAGGCTCTACCCTCCCACTGGGTTGGGGTGGGGGCCTTGATGGAGGAGCAGAACACAGTTCTGCTCTTTGTTCCCCAGCTGCCTGAGGTAAATGGCTGGAAAACTTCAGTGAGCACCTTTCGTTAGGTTTGCGAAAAAAAAGAGAGGGGAACGAGAAAGACAGGAACAATCCAAATGTGCCCTGCCAGCCTGAAATAGCTCGCCACAGGTTTGAAATCCATTTCCCACAATGGTAAGAATTAAAAAGCCACAAAAGCCGACCTGTACATTTGTGCTCTATGAGGATTGCTGATACACAGCAGAGCTGTCATTTTAGGAGGAAATCATCCATCATCTGCCTGCTAGTCCCCAATAATCACCTTCTATTACAGTCAGATTGAATCTTCAATCGGTGGCGTAATGCCAGTTTTTCCACAGTTCTCAGTTTCCTGTTCTTTACAGAGGTATTCAAAATAATTTGCCATTCAACTCTACAAATGTAGCAGTTGTGGAGAATATTATTATTGTTAGCGTGTTGCTTCTAAAGCAAATCTGTGCCAAAGTATAATTTGCTGAATTAATCATTGGTCACCCATTTACATTCCTCTCCCCTCTATTCCCCCCACACCCAGTTACGATTTTGTAACCGTTGTTGTTGTGTTTTGTACACGCTGATCAAATGTACAATTTGAAAAAGATGTTGAGCAATGACCCTATTGCTAACGATAAAAGCAATGACCTGATTAGAAAGACTCCATCAAGCAGAAAGCTAAGGGTGCCAGCGCAAGGAAAACTCACAGAGATAAAATGTACAGTGAAAATGGCAAATGCGACGACAGAGTTTGGGATGGGCTTTATGGCGTTGTCCTCTCTTCCAGTTGTTGGTGTATGGGAGTACAGGGAACACCACAAGGGTGGCTAACTGGACAAAGCCTCAAAGATTCCTGAGCAGACAGGATATCATGAGGAGTATTTGGGGGGTAATGAGGGCCCAACAAAAGTTACCCGACTTTCAGATAGTTTAAGCGCATGTGAATTTTCACTTCTCTTTTCCCCTTCTCCCCATTGTGAATTAAGGTGCAGCCTTGTGCTAAATCGAATCTCTGCCTGTCTTCCACAGTGCTTGTGATTGCCTCTGCATTTCACATGTCATTTTAGTCTTCACCTAATAGATTTTTTTTAGCTTTTTGCACAAAATTGAACTACTGTATTAAAGCAGAAGCCTTTAGGGCATACCATTGTTGTTTTCCTCTTGGAAAATAAATAATAATAAAATTTAATTACTGTACCTACTACTTAAGTGAAGTCTCGGTTCTTCTATCCAAAGTCCAATTTCCTACTTTGTGGTTAAAGCTCCAGTATATTTTGAGGGCAGTGTACTGTTACAGGCCTGAATTCAGCAAAGAAAATAGGAAATAATTCACTCTGGCTTGAAAAGGGTGGGGATTTCTTTGTTTCTTTTTATATTTATTCAGGAAAAGCTGACAATCGTCCCACATTAATGAACAACACCATCAATCAAAGTGCTGACAATGAGCGGAAAAGCGAGGTAGATGTCAGACTGACGGCATATTGCTTTTTTCGGCTAAGCCAGGGCTGTTTATAGCACTTTTCACGGGCAAAACTTCGTCTGCAGCTTGACAAGAATAGAAAGCAGAATCAGAAATTGTGTGTGGAAAGTTGCTCCTGTGCTTTATAAATTGAAATTAGCACCGAAATCCAATTGCTAGCGTGTTGTTTTCATGGGTTTGCTTTTCAAGGTGGCATGTTTTTTCCTGCCTCCTGGTGAAGACCCGGTGAACCTTGCTTCACTAGTCAAGAGACAGCTCAACCAAAGGCTGCATCACCTTGCAAATAGAGCAGAGATGAAAACAGAACTTGGATTATAATCCAGTGTCCCCTGGAGTCACCTGCTCTGTGAAGGCAGAAAATCCTCCTTCTGGGCACCTATTTTTTTTGCCTTTTTTTGTCTTTCTGGGCCGTTTGTCCCGAGGTTCCCTCTCCTGCTGACCGGCTGTGTGCATGGGACAGGGTCGTTGGTATTGAGAGGTCTTCTACCCTGCTTTGCTGCGTGAGAAGGGTGATGGGCCACCTGATTCATGGAGGATGGAAGGATGTGAAAGCACAAAGCTGGGTGGCTAGATGTCATGGACCTGGACCACAATGGAAGTAGAAGCTGTAAAACAACAACAAAAAAGATTATTTTGTCCACTGCTCAGCCTGTCAACTGATCTTCACCCTCTTGCTCTGTCTGGAAGACCTCGGTTACCCCTGTCATCTTTTAAAGTAGCCACCTAAACGCCTATCTCAGGAGTCTCCCTCTCCTATTCAGGTTCTGTAGTTTAAAACACACGTATCCATTCCCCTGCTCTCCCCATTCCAGCTGAACCAATGCCAACTTTTGCTTAAATGCTTGGCCTGACACAGTGCTGTGGAGCTCCTCTGGAGCTGCTGGGACCATGTTATTCCCTGCAGTGCAGTGTGGGGCAGGGAATCAAGCACCATTTCTTTAAAGCCTTTACAGAAACAACTCTGTTATTGGAAATCGCTTGAGTCATTGCCCCGCTGCATGACCTTGGGCAAGCAATTTCCCCTCTCTGTGCTGCTGTTTCAGCCCTCACCCCACATCTCTCTGGTCACTATACACTGTAAGATCATCAGGGCAGGGCCCTATCTCTCACAGACATGCACACAAGCATGAATACAAGATAAAACACAGACTTCTGGCTCAAAAAAATGGGGGAGGGAGTGGTGAATACAAAACCCAGGAATGTTTTGGTTATTTTTGCTTTGAGAATTTCATAAGAAAATAGTTTTTCCTACTTCTCTGCCCATGTGTGGGAAAACTTTTATTAAACTTTTTCGTATTCGAAACATCTGAGAGTTTTTAGTTTCCCTTAATTGTCTCTTTCCCACCCTCACTCAGCACAGAGAAAGAGGAGGAAAATGGGGAAAAATGATTAAATGAAAAATAATGTCAGAGGGCGTCAGAACTTAATGCTTCCTTTTAATGCTTTGGAACTTTCCAAAGATGAGGAAGTCATGAAAGGTTGAAGCAGCAATTAAAAACAAATAAAACAAAAAAAAACAAAAAAAAAAAAAAAAAGAGGAATAAAACCCATACAAGGGATTTCATAGAAGGCTATGAAGCTTCAGGAGCTTTAAATAGGAGATTTTTACAGCTGTTTCCCCTCCTCTGCCTTTTCAGTGGAAAGGCACAACAGAACCTCAGGGTAGGAGGTGCCTCCTGTGACCAGCGAGCATCACAGGAGGGACTGGCTTGGTCCAGATGGGAGGGTTTTAGCCCAGCGTCTTGCCATTACTAAACACCTGATGGTCTCACACAGCAGACTCTGACATCCTCTGCCATAGGAGGGGATCATCTCGGCCAGCTGACATTGGGCCACTATTTGGGACTCTGGCACACAGCAGACTTGTGTAAAACCAGAAAGGGCTGGTTCTGTGTTAGGAAAAACATTGGAGGGCTCCTGTGGGTCAGCCCTGAAAATCATCCTGGCATAAGCTCATGTGGCTCATCCTGCTGGGTCTTGGGCATGTCCCTTTATGCTCCCTGCTGCTTCCTTGGCAATGTGAAGGTGTTGCAGCTCCCCAGGGTGGGCTGGGGACATCAGGGACAGCTGGGTGTTCAGGCACTGCAGGAATGGAGGCCTGGAAAGGCGTTAGGCAGAAAAGCACACAATCCATCTCAGACAGATAGGAACAATGGGAAGAAGTGAAAGTTGCCCAGTAAACTTGTACTTAAACTTGTCCCTTTACTCCTGTTTTAATTCCTATAAACAATCAGTACTTATGCAGCCTTCTACCCCCTTTCATGCTTATGCTGCAGTTGTTCTCATATCTGTGACAAACCCAGTGCCAGTTAGAAAGGCTCCCTTCTCAACATAGCAGCCTCCAGTGGCCCACGGGAGAAGGGACGGATCAGTGAGCAGCGTTTGTGGAAGAGCAGAGGGAACTCTCGGCAGGTTATGGCGTGCAGGGTGCTCTGTGGGAGACATGGTACACCAGCATTCAGTCTCTGGCCTGGTCTGGTTTTTTGTGTGTCCCTGGAATGCATTTCCCACCACACAGCCTCTTCTGGTTGCTTGTAACCTTCCAGCAGCAGCACACGATCCAGTGGAGGGCCCAGTGCAGAGCTGTGTGGTATACGGCTTTCCTGAGACATTTCATTTTCTTTTAAATATTGTTTAAAGGGATCTACCTTAGAACAGTGTTGCAGATAACCTTCTGGAGTCTTGTTCCATCTTTCTTCTGAGACACACTGTGCTTCTTTACCAGGGCTGGATGCAGGTAACAGTTTGCAGGGGTGTGGAGAGGGTAATTCTGCAGGAGGACGAATGTACAAATAAGGCATCTTGTACAATGAAAAGCTCATAGTGAGGTCGAAGTGGTTGGAAATACTGACTTTGTTGAGCTTAGAGAAAGATCCGCCCTCACATCTCCTTCATCATCTGAAACAAATGAGAGCTGGGCTGATAAAATTCATGATGTTATTCCCAGCTGTTTTGTTTAAAGGAAAGTTTCCTTATGTGCAAAGTGACTGAAAACTAGAGATGTAATTGCTACAAAATGTAACAGTATCTAGCAAAAATTACAGCTACTCGATGAAATATATATTTTGTCAGCATCAGCATAAAAGAAAGAACATTCTCATCCACAAATGGTATGTAAATAAATAAACTCTAATTGGTTTGACAATGCCCCTTTTCCTGGCAGTGCCAAGAATCCTAGCATTGTAATTACACAGTTCTGGGCAGACATGTGGTTTCCATTAAGAAAGAGTTGTGATTGACTGAGTTCATGAGGCATGTCAGAAAAAACACATCAATGTCTTTATAAAATGAAAAAATAGATCCAAATTTACTTCCAACTTCATGAGAAATGTGCATTTGTAAATACTCTGAACACAGTACAATAAATAGAAGTAAGGCAAGCTGCTATCGGGAAAATTTGCCAAACTCATGTTAGAATATAAACTTAGCCAAGAAAATTCACCTACTTTTATTTTTGTAAGGAGAAGTTCTTGCATGTTTGGTGAGCACTTAAAGTTTTCCTAACCCTTTTCCCCCCAGTTGTTTCTATTCAGCAGTGCAGTAATTGAAAAAGTTTCCAATGAAAATGAAAACGATATTCAGAGTCTACCACATTTTGTTTTACCTACATCACGCAAGAGCACTTAGAGCTAAAACACAAGCTTTGAGAGCAAAATACAGCTTTTTTTTCCCCCTTTCTTTTCTGTGAGGAAGGAAAACTAGCTAGTTAGGTAAAGGAAAATTTTATCTAAGAGTACTTTAAACTAAAATTCTAATGACTTGTTTTAATCACTTAAAGTGACTAAAATGTTGGATAGTTTATTTTCTGCCTTAGCATAAATACTTTTAAAATGACAAACATTTTAGTATGCTGCCAAATACTGTCATCTCTTGGCAACCTTAACATTTTATGCTGGATGTATTTTTCTTGACAACAAAACAATTCTGTCTGTTTCTCCTCTTCCCCCTTTAGAAAGACAGCAGTGGCAAATACAGGGTGTTTTTTTTTAAGTGGATTGTTTCTGTGATCACTTCTTCTAGATATAAATACAGATTTAAAACCTACTGACTTATAAACCTCAAAACTTTTGGAGTCACTGACTGTGCCCTTTTACAATTGTGCTAAATAATAAGATTTCTTTCTTGCCCTCTTCCAATATAAATTGAGAAAAAGATCTGTAACAAGAAACATCACTTTTATGGATAGGTCAGAGCACAGTGAATCTAACTGTCCTGCCTGTGACTCACTGCTCTGCCACAGGCTCCTGGCATGGGTGTGGGCAAGTAATTTAATCCGTTTTGTGCCTCCACCTCATTGTTGTGAGGTTAAAATCCACTAATCACTGTTTCAGTGTTTGCATGGCACAGTGAGGAGGGTCAGAGAAGTACCTACAAAGACACACCCAATGTAATAAAGAATTTAAGTTGTGCAGTATGTCTGCAGAGTGTTCTAATGATTTTTAAACTTTTTAAAATACTTTCAAACTTTTTTTTTCATTTGAAACCCCTAAGAAAGGTTGAATTGGCAGCAAAGACTATTTTGTTTGGGTAACTCTAGACAACGTTTAACAAGGAAAAATATAGTCTAAATTGTTAAAATGCTACAGGAATAGGACCTGAGCCATATACATACAAGTTTCTTAAATGCTTAGAAAGATTTAGAAGATCAAGCTGTAGAACACTTAAAAAGTTCATGGGGCAAAATCACTTTTAAGGAACCATGCATAAATCTTCTGACTCAGGAAGAAGAGCACCCTATCACTTGCAAACATCTCTGGAGCTTGGTCAGTATTTTGATGGACTCTTTTAGCTTATTTCTTGCTCCCCAGAGTTAATTTGGGAGTCTGATTTAATTAGATGATTCTCAGTTGTCACTTCAAAAAGCCTACAGACTGGACAAAAGGGCTTGTCTGATGTGTTTTGACCAACCAGTCCATGCTATTAAATTTGCTCAGAGCAGAGGACCTTGTATTGCAGCACTGGCTTTTCCCATGTATTTTAAGGAATTCTGTGAACCAGTCTCATGTTTTTTAAGTGAGTCCTCAACAACAGACTTCTCAGGAAGGAGAAACTATGGACTTGCTTCAAGTAATTCCGCACCATAAAAATCTGTGTTCACTTGTTTGCTGTAATGTTTGTATTCATGCTCCACTGGTAAATGCTTTTGTAAATAAGCTTTTAGGTAGTGTGCTTAGAGAAACAACGGTCTACAAATTTTGGGGAGCCACAGCTGAATTTCTGGTCCTGGTACTGAATTGATAAATCATGGCAATCTGCATAGAATACCTAAATGAGGCTGTAGTACATTACATCAACATAAGTGTCACTGGAGTATCTCTACTCACTTTGTTCCTTGGAACAGGCTCTGAGTGTTTTAAAGTTTGTGGTCAACGTGAAAGTAGCTTGGAAAAATCCCCATTTTCACTTTGCCAGATGAGCTCTCTCAAAAGGGAATAATAGCAGGGTGAGGGCCTGGAGGAGATGGGGAGGTTTAGAGCACCCACCGATAGTAGAACCAGTCTCTTCATCTGATGAGCAGTTTCTGGAGCCATTGCATGTTTTATTAAAAATGCTTTTTATAGAAGGAATATTTCATTCATAGTTTCTCATAGTACAGTTTCATTATGCTGTGCTTTTCTGCTCTGTATATAGTCATAGTATTACTGATCAGCTCTATTAGCAAGGTTTCAAAGGAACAATTGTGTCTTTGTAAAACCTTGGTACAGCAGTTAAAAATAAACTTTCAGGCTGATTATAAAAATCAGCACCGATGGCAAGAGAAATGCTCCCTTTGCTGGAGTGTCTGCCCGTTTACATTTTGCTGGTGTGTTGGTTTGAAAATCAGAAGGACATAAGGACATTGGCCTCTGCTGAGGTAGCCTGTGGTTTTGATGGCTAGTCCACAAAGCTAAAGCCCATTTTTTAAAAAAAGCTTGGTTTAACATAAATGTTTCTGGGGTGGAGGGTCTGGTTTAATCCTCTGTTTTTCTAGGTTCAACGCCAACCCTTGCCACTGAGATTTGGTGTCCCGAGCTGACGACAAGCACAACTGAACAGTGGTCTAGCAAGCACACAGTGCACAAATAGTCCTGTTGAGGTCAATGGGGGTGTGAGAAGGGGGAAGGAGACTTTTTGCCAAAACTCCCACGCAGGTTGCCTACTTAGTGCTCTTATTCATAATTAGTTGCTCATAAGGCTTTGCAACTTCTCTTTAACATGCAACAGGGGATCTGTTCGGTGAATATAAAGTTTGTGTTTTGGTTAGCTTGTGGAGTGTCAGCAAAGACAGAGATGAAATCTGTCATATTAGTGTCTGTTGGGGATGCTGGATACAACGGGGTTCCACTTGTTAACAAAGGGGTCGATGGTGCTGTAGCACTACAATGACATCAGTCGTGTAAGAATATTTAGGAATCTTGTACTTGTAATTAAGCAGAGCTGTAGGGAGTCTCTGTGCCTGGGAAAAGAGGACTGCTGATTAGAATGTCTACCTTTGAGCATTTGCTCTGTGTTCAGGAAATTTGTGACAAAGTGGACATAGTGGCAATGGCAGAGACAGAGCCTTTTTCTTCTTCTTGCCTTGTCTATGATAAAGGCCCCAAAGCCCTATGATGTGAACAGAAGCAAAGGAAAGAGGGATTGCCAGTGTGAAATACGTGCACAAAATGGGGGGTAATTCATTATTATCAGCAAGAATCTGGCAATTCTCACTCTTAATATAAGCTTCACAAGACTTCGGAGGGACCTGGCCACCTTGGAGTAGCTGCTGTGAGAAGCAGTGCATCCCCTGGGAGCTTCTCCACATAAAACTGCTTGGAGCAGTGTTGAGCTGTGATCCAGGATTTCCACCCTGAAGAGCTGTGGGGGGTGGTTTCTGATGCCAGACAGCTGTGTGGCTGCTGATCCAGCTGCACTGCATTTGGGGAGAGGAAATTCAGGAGTCAGTACCACAGGGGTAGGCTTTTAGTAGCATCAGATGTTTGGGGTTGAGCTTCTCCCTGCATCTTGTAGCACTACAGTACCAGGCAGCTTCACCTCCTCTGCTGAGTTGATGTTGTTAGTCTGTATCTTCACAGCTCTGGAGATGGTGGCTAGGACACTGAACACCGTGAGAGTGAGTAATTTAATGCCAGGTTCACAGAAGTATGAGAATCTTAGATGCTCTGTAGGAGCCTGCTTTTCCATTGCTTGGAAAGGAAAGTTAAGCATCTAAACTGAAGTTTAGGTATTTAAATACCTTCACAGATCTTGTATTGAAGCAAGTCACTTGTGCAGTTTTGAATATGTTATCCATAATATATCACTTTGCTTCTTGTGTAAATATTTATGGGGAAGACTTGGGGTGAGACAAGGGGTTGATAAGGCTGCCTGTGAAGTGAGAGAGGACATTGGGGTCTCTCTGATGTTGTAGATGACTCACTTCTCCATATTAAGACTAATCTTGCAGTGGCTTATGAGCCTTACTCGTTTAAAAAGAATACTTTGAAAATATTTTTAAAGTTTTAGAAGTGCCTGGGCAAGTTCAGGAGATGGCTTTTTTGCTTGTTTTCTGTTGATTACTATTTGGCAGGGTTACTGTAAACTAGAGGACTGGACCCTAAAGGTTTATGCTTGGTTGTACCACTAGAAATCCAAATTCCCCCAATGAGAGTTTCTGACATCCTCTAAAACAGGAGGATTCAAGGAGTTTAAGCTGCAGGAAATTCCTCTTTTCGGGCAGATAAGAAACCCCTAAATTCACTGGAACTCCCCCCCCCCAGCATGACCTGAGATTTCTGTCCACAGATTAAATACACCTCTGTACCATCTGTGTCACCCAAAGAGGTTAACCTTGGTGGGGAGTCTCAGCCCTTCCACCCATGCTCTGTGATCCGTTTTCTAAATGACCCATCCTACTCCATGTTGTTCCATCCACACGCTAATGAAATGTGTCTTCAAAGAGCACTGAAGATGAGTAGTCTTCAAAGAGCACTGAAGATGAGTAGTCTTCAAGCTTGCTACTTAATTACTTCAGCTTTGTCCCATGGCTCCCAGTCACGGAGCAGTCGGTATTGCTCGCTGGTATTGGAAATGGATACCTGGAGGTGTGGCCTCTGAGTGGCTTAGCTCATAGGGCAAGATAGTTTTAATAGGGATACACACTCCATTACACTTTCAGGAAGTCAAATAAATGAATGTACCTGTTCAGAAAGTGCAGTAATATACACAAAAATGCCTCAAGTTTCCTTTTGGGTCTTTTTTTTTTAAAAAAAAAAAAATCTTTCAATTTCTAAGGAACATAACCAAGTAGAAGACAGAGTTTTTTCAGTGCAAATGCCAAATAGAGTGCTTGTTTCGTTTAAATACATGCCATGGGAAGCAATAATCTTACATTTAGAAAAAAAATTGAGCAGAGGACAGAGAGTAACGAAAATGCAGAGCCTAGGTCTATTTGTCCCTTCCAAGGGAGAGCAAGGTTGCAGAAAACCTTCTAATAAGGTGAATATGTCTAATGCAGATTTTTATGTTTTTTTTTTTTTTTTTTTTTTACGCTGAGGCTTTCTTCAGACTACTTTAAAACATAAAATTAAGAAGTGATTGTTTTCTGCCTGTTGAACTTCCCCCTGCAACTCCAGCCACACCTTACTGCTTATTTATTGTACTTACATCTTATTTATTGTACTCTGAGCAACATTTTAGCGTAATAATAGCATGCACTATCCCATTCCAAAATACCTATTTTTTACATGTTCAGATGTGATATATATAGACGTAAAAGCAAATTAATGTGTGTGCCACTGTGAGTCTGTGTGTGCTGTGTACAATTTGTGATGTTACAGAATAGAAATAAGACAGTATTTAAAATGGAAATGGTGATACATTTGAAGGTAGTGCTTGACTTCGTTATTTTCTAGGGGAATTTGGGGCATTATGATGCCTCTAATGTATGTATGCTCTAACAGTAATCATGCTGCAGTGATAATCTCCTGTACCAAAACAAATAACACACATTAGAATACAGAATTCAAAATTTTTATGATTGCTAGGTAAAGTGATTTTCAAATTAGTTTTTAATGAGTTCTAATATTTTAATACAACACAAATTTTCAAGTTAGAGGTGCTTTTTTAGATTTTCTTTTGTTTTTGTTTTAGACAATGGGCTACAATATTACTTCATGGGATAACATTTAATTAAAATATACTAATTTATGTATTTGTTTATTAGTTTTATCCCTAAAGCAGCAAAAAACTCTGTGTAATTTTTATGAAAAATGTAAATGAGGACTTTGGCATCACTAATAAAGTGGAATTAGCATACATTTTAAAAATTACTTGTTTCACTTTAATAACATTTATAGCAATAACTTTAAGAGTGCTGCTTTGACTGGGAGCACAACGAGTTTGCACTGAGATGGTGGAGGTTCTTTTCTTTGGACCAGATTTTGATGCTGTGTTTTGTTGTCCTCTTCAGTTGGGTGGGACCTGGGTGAAGGGGCCCTTGGTTGGTCACAGCCTCGGCTGGTGCCCGTGGTGTGATGCTGATCTACAGTCAGTGGCAGGGTGGATGTGCTGGTGGGAATCTGGCTCATTCAGACTGAAGGCATCTCTAGCACTGGCTTTAGCTGAGGCAGGATCAGACCACTCTGGGAATAACCTTCCATTTTTCTAATTTACTTCTTAGCTTTATTAGGTTTTACCTGATGAGGTCTTGTCAAAAAGAAAAGTTTCCTGTTATTACTTTCAGTGTATGAAGAGTCGCAAGGCGAAAGCAACAGTTCTGAGACAGATGAAATTTCCATTGAAGTTTATAGGAATTTTGTCTGAGAGAGGATTGTTAAGATCAGGCTTCAGATTTTTGTCCTGTGATATAATACATCACTGCAAAACAGGCAGGTTTGCTGGCAGTCTGCTAATGAGACTGTTTTTGAGTGTCTTTGTTGTTCTAATCGTAAGTATTTTTATAAGATCCTGTAACTCGTGGTGGGCTCGATCCTTGGTGTTGGGAGGTTGTGCTCCATGGGGTCAGCTCTGCTAACCTGAAACCTTCAGCAGTTAGTGTGGCTGGGCACAGAAAGTGGGGTTGGCTGGGTTTCCGCTGACAAGGACTTGATGTTTTGTTCCTGTTTGGGAGTACCTGTATGCGTATATTAGAGAAAAAAAAAAAAAGGCAGCATTCCCCCTCTCTCCTAGTTTCTCATCTCTTTTTTAGTCTGCTTAAAAGAGTAATAAAATTGAAATACAGGAAAGTAAGTCGTTTCAAAAACACTTTCAGAGCACAATGTCAAGCACTAGTTTCAGTGGCTAAAATACAAAAAGGCTGCAGAGCTGTGCTCCAGTAAGGCAGTTTGGCAGGGAGTGGCACAGGGCTGGATGTGGGCAGCGGAAGCACCCGCTCTCTCCATGCTCCCCCACCACTGGCTCTGGGACCCCACTGAGACCCCTCCTCACTGCCCAGCATGGAGGCCTGTGCCCATTTGCCTGAAATGTGAAGGATTGTCTTCAATGCTCCTTCATTCAAACCTCCCAAGGGGTTTAGTTACCCTTGGGGGTCCCAATTTCCCTAACCTGGCACCTCCTTCCTTGCAGAAAAATACTCCTCGAACATGCCCTGGCCCCTTTCCCCTGCTCCTGTGTTACTTATTTGGGTTCACACTTGACTTCAGTACATGCCTTTGCAGACAGCCTGTGCGGTGCTCGTTTGTCAACAAACTGCCAATAAACGTGGTTTGGGGGAAAAATAGTGACTTTTGCACACAGGCCGCTTGGGCACCAGGAGGTGGGGGACAGCTTTGCCTCAGGGGGTCAGCAGGGTGTTTGGGTGAGAGGTAGGCTGTCAGAAGCAGAAGAGCCAGGAGCCATAAAAAAGGACCTGCAAAAGGTTTCCAAGTGTTCTTCCCACCGAGGGATGGCAGAGTCCTCTGGAACAGGTGTGGGGATGCAGGGATGTGCTTTTGTGCTAACCTTTCCCTTTCCCTCTTGGGTGAAGCAGAAGTGATGCTGGTTTGCTGTCTGTCCAGATGAACTTTGCAAATAGGAACAGTGCTTTTTATCGTTGTTGTTTTCTTTCTCTCCCTCAATTTTTTTTTTTTGTCAATTAGCCACTTCGCTGAAATGTTTAGATGAGGAAATCCCAACTGCAGAAGGGTCAGATGGAAAGCAGAGCTGATTTTAAAAATAACGACCAGTTTTACTATCTGACCAACTCCCAGTGCGTTTTGGGATGAAAGGAAAAGAGAAGCTTCGCAGCATTTTAAGCAATACAAGTACTACAAGGGAAAGCTCTTTCATACTCTTTGGCTGGCATGACGGGGTGGTACATATATGGGGGAAAGATAAAACAGCTTCTGCAAAGCAGTGTAGGATGCAAGAAGTAACACATGCAGCATCAATACTCACCAGACATAGATATCAGTGGCTTGATATTACATATAGTCATAAGTAGATGTAGGGCCTGATTCTTCAGGCATGTTATGCAAATGAGGAACTATTTTATCATGAGCAGTTGAGATGATCATAAATTGGACTGATTAAGCACATGGTTAAATCTGAGCAGGATTTAGTTCACGTACTTATTCCTATATAAGCCTATGTTCCATCAGTGTAAAAACAAATTACCCTAATGTGACATTAATATCTATTTGCTACCATCTGAGATCTTTTTAAATGGTATTTAATTTCTTAATATTCTGAGACTTTTTTTTTCCTTAAAAATTTCATGTATCATTAAAAAAAAAAAAAAGTCTAGTCTAAGTCACAAATGCATCCTTTTTCTCATGTATATTTGATACCAGGCTCCAGTCTAATCTGATAAAGTGCACTTTGCCTGTGGTGTCTTACAATAAGCTGGCTGCATTAGTGCCGGGAAAAATCAATACCGATTTATAATTTACCATCGCAAAAACCTATCACTTTTTATGACCCTCCATCCTGGCTCATTAATATTACATTAAAACACACACACACACCACTGCAACAGGGTGAAATTGTAAGCTTGTCAGGTCTGCAGTCATAAAGAAAGCTTTAATTGGTCTTAGTTTGGGAATTTGGCATTAGATTTTGTTTATTTGTGCCATTATTATTTTTGAAAATTTTTCCTTACTTTTGGTGGATTTCTAAAATGCACCCTGGTGTAGTACATTGATTTCTCAGCCAGTGTCTCCTTTCAGTTTTCTTTTTTTCTCTGCATGAAGACACGGTTTTCAAATAATGGCTGTCCCTCTAAAATTTCAGCAAGGTTAGGTAAATCACTCGAGGCATTACTTGTTCTGGCTTTGCAGTCTTGATTTGGGGTGATAAAGGATAACAGGTTCTATCCACTGTTGATATATTTATTTTTCTAATCGTGATTGGACTTTTGTTGTTTGCTTTTCATCAGAGTTCTAGAAGAGTGTTTTGGGGCAAAATCTAGAAATCAAATCAGTGTATCTTGTATCATTTTTTTCGTGAAATGCTTTTCTCTTCTCAGTGGGCAACGGCAAAGTGATCAGTTGGACGTTGTTGGCCCAATCCTGTGGGGTACAAATGGCCCAGTGCAAATTACAGAACACCAGCATCTCCAGCTGATTTCAGTGGGCCTAATAATTTCCTCTCTCTGGTGTGCACAGACGTTGACAAGAACTGTGAAATGTAGAACCAATGGGGAATTAATTTTTTTTTTTTTACATATTTTACAAAAAAAGTTTTTAAAAACCCCAACCCAAACCAAAACAATACTTCACCCCCTGCAAAGAAAATTAAAAAAGTTTCATACTCATATGTTTTTGGACTCCAGAACTCCTTATATCTAAATTCTTTCCAGATAATGTCAAAAATAATGATGTCAGTGTTTATATTGGCAACGGAAAGGTGCTCTTTATTTATTTTGTACTATTCCCAGAGAGTTTCCAGGGATTTTTTTTTTTTCTTGTTAATATCCTAAAAAGAAAGATTGCATCCTTAAAAGATGTTTTGTTTGCTTGCTTTCTGCATAAAAGCTTAAGGAATAAATAGGTAAACGCTGTGTTAACACAGAAGTAAAAAAGCCTGTTAAGAATTAAATAAATAAAAGCCCCGGGAAATTCAGTGTGTTCTCAAGTGTGCAGAAGATCGGCACCGTGCAGCAAGTCCATGTCGTGATTGGGTTTTTAAAAGACGTTCGCCTCCCCACTGACTGACAGGGCCTATTGATTTTTTAGGTTTCTGCCGTCATCAGTTTTCAGCCTCACAGCGGCCATATGTCGAGGTCAGGGCGCGCGGGGGCTCGGGCAGGCAGCCTTCGCCACATCCAAAAGTGAAGGGCCGCTGAAAGAAAATCAATCATGTCATAAGTGGGAAGCATCAAAAATTTTCCCCCTGTATGGCCAGGGCCCATCAGGCTGTCTCCACTCCCCAGCGAAGGTTAGGCATCTGTCAAGCCGGGCTAGGTGAAAAGTATTAGAAATGCCAGTTAACCCGTGGTACGGCTGAGCAGAGCCGCGTTGCCTCGGCCTTTGTTTGCCCGGGGAGTATGACAAGGTTAGCATTTTCACTTAATTTTTGAGACAAGGGAGCTCCCTCCACCCCCCGAGTTAATCTGCAGGATGTGCTGTAGTGGCTGGGGGGTTGGCAGCCGACGACTCAGCGTGCGGGAGTTGGGCTGTGCGTGGGCACGCGCCCGTGGGCACGCACAGACGTGGGCACACGCGGGTGTAAAATCCATCCATCCACGTGAACGTTTTACTTTCTTCTGGGAAGTCAACATGGTCTGTTCATAAATTCCCCGAATGTGGTTCTGAAATAAAGCATCGCCACAGGAATGCAGCTTTTTGAGCAGAACGTGTAAGTTTTCAGTGTTTCAGTTCCCCCTCCGATTAATGATAATATGATTTGCCCTTGCCCTGGATGCTGCTTGACTCTTGTTTCAGAATATCTTCACTGAATTGACAGTAAATATTTCCATTGTTCCACTAATTGGGGAAAATATATTTCATGCACTCTGAAAGTATACTTGCTGTGCTGTACGATTTTAATCTTTCTCCTACTTGTTCCATTTAAAATCCATACAATTAGATTGTGCAATTATGCTAAATAATCGATCTTCTGTATCTTGTTTGCCACTTACGTGATGCCTCTCGCAGAGAGGAAAACATATCCGAGTATGTCCGCTAAATTTGAAATACTGATTTGGTAATACACTGGGATATTTAAGATTATGTTTGCCATCTTTCAAGCTTTCTGATTGCCAATCATGTGCCCTGAGGAATATTGCAGTAGGCTATGGATAATAGAGTGTGTGTGGA
Source organism: Merops nubicus (assembly GCF_000691845.1). NCBI lineage: Eukaryota > Metazoa > Chordata > Aves > Coraciiformes > Meropidae > Merops > Merops nubicus. The sequence goes on from NW_008629487.1 coordinate 49,700, forward strand.
TTTATTGTTAAGCAATTAGGCAAAAAGAGAAAACAAATTTATCAGTACAAGAACTGGAGCATAGCTTTTTTTTTTTAATTTCTAGATGAAGAGCAGTGCTACTTTTAGTAAAGGTAGATTTGATTATTTACTTTTTATAAAGCCCCATATTTTCCACATTTGAGGACAATTATTTATCTCATCTCCATGAGTGGGTCTCGTTGACTTGGCTGAATAGAAATATCTCTTCCATGAGTGATGGTGCCAATTTAATGCTCTGATTTGAGGAGGGTCTTCCTGTAAGCGTTTGTCAGGAGTGGAGCAGCAGCACAGCTTGCTCCAGAGCTTGTCCCATGCACAGCAGATGATCCCAAGGAGATGATGGGCTGGGATCTGTGAGTGAGACTGAAAGCTGTGCTGCAGCTCACCACTTCAGTGCTGACTTTTGCCGCCTGACCCGAGATGTATACTTCCTAATAAATATTTTAGCTCTCTACACTCCAGTGATTACACTCTCCATTGAATACAGATAAAAAGACAAAATGTTTCTTTAATCAGTACTGTGATGTGAGACCGTTAAGGTAATAGTGCTTGAAACTATTAGAATGGTGAAGATATTGACTGACTTGCTTTTGGCATTGCAATTATAATTGTATTTTTAGTAGTTATTCTAACACAGAAGGCTTCCCTGTCCAGTCTTAACCATAGGGATATATAGAGGGGAAGAAATTTTGCAGACCAGAGCTGCAGGTGCAGCTAGCAGATGACCTAATTGGGACCGATAAAATTTGGTTTGAGAGTGTGCAAGGAAATCCAGGTCATCCCTCTGGAATCCACAGCGAATAAGCGTTGACAGATTTGAGGGGAAAAAGTGTTTGAAACCTTCCTCAAAGTGTATTTTAAGCTCTTGAAGCATTATGGGGAAGACTGGTGACAAAAGTTATCTTTTGTGTATTTAAGCCAGGTAGGCTGCATCTGGCCAAAGAAGTCTCCCTTCTGCAGCAGTGTTAGTCCCCATTCCCTGAGGAGGGAGCATCTTCAGGTGCAGGGCACTCCAGTCTCCATCCACTAACACCAGTTATCCTGACTCGTAGATGTAGAGAATTAAAGTCCAGAAGAGACCATGGATGATAGAGGCTGATGTTCTGCTTAGCACCCTCCAGGGAAACTCTCCCCTTCGCTTCTACCTGCAGCCTGTAAGGTCTAACCAAGCCCTCTCTTGGGAGGATAAGCCGGACACCTCGTGTGACCACACATGTGCAGTGACTCTAGCAGGGTGATTTCCTCCTCGTCAGTGGCAACACACTAATGTGAGAAGAGGACTGGGCACAGAAATACACTGAGTCATGGATATCTAACTCAGAAGATACTGTAGCTTGCATAAAAAAGTTCAAGAGCTATCCTGTTTTTCTTTCTAAATCTCATTTAGACACAGATTAAAATGGTTTAAATGTGTCATGTTAGGCATTTGCACTGGTTTAAGCTAATGCCCTCTGCAGTATCAGCAGGCTTATTGTGAGGTTGGATTTGATGCCGTATTTACACAACGTGGTACAAACCACCTTTACTAGCTTTTAGCTGGTACTCTCAGTTATTAGGAATAAAAAAAAAAAAAAGTAAGGCTGTAGCTAGCATTTTAGAATTGCTTGGGGTTTAGTTCAGAGCCTCCTCAGTGCTCTGCTCCCAGATGCTGTATCTAGTGAGGTGTTAGAATTGTGGGCACTTGCCAGCATGAAGCATGGATTGCCCTGGTGTGGCTGAGCAGTGGACCAAGATGCAAGCCAGCAGTCTCCTGGACATTTTGATTTCAGACTTCAAGTACAGCAATGCTGGTTTTGTCACTGAAAGGCTGCATTGAGTGAGGACCATTTCTTGGTGTTTCAACTAGAGACTGATTTACCTGTACAGAAATAGCTGGCTCATAGCCCCAGAGTTTTGTTACAGGCACAATATTTTCTTTCCAAGTGAGAATTAAAGTATTGAGATAAGAAAAATCAAAGTAGTGCCTCAAAGTCACCTGGTAGCACTAGCTATGGCTCCTGGAAATTGTAGTGTGTGGTCATTTCTGCACAAGTGTAGAACTTTCTATTTGCTGCAGGGGTTTTTGTGCAGCCACAGCTCATTGTCCTATGATGGTCTTTATCCCCTCTGTTATTTCCTCTTGAGGTTTTCTGGAGGCTGCATCTGAAGGCAGGTCAGTTAACGTCTCTGGCACTGTGCTTTGAAGATATGAAGCACCATGGAAGTGTTATTGTGATTGTTCTTTATCAACCAGAGAATGTTTCTGAAGAGTGTGAACCAGTCCCTTCCCACTGACATGGCCAGGCCACTTTTGCTGTCAAATCCACCTGATGTGGGTCAGAGGTGGCTTCTGATGGTTATGCCCAGGCATGAGCAGGATGCTGGATGTGTTACCTCATTCTGACTCTTCACATTTCTCCTCTTACCTCATTAGTCCACAGTATGGACCAGCTTGTGAGATGAGTTTGCCTAATGGGTCACACAGGAGAGGACTCAGCCTTTGCTGTTTAAGCTCAAGAAACTGTTGTGCAAGCACTTACAGCATTCACTCAGGGTAGCTGTCAGATCTGCAGCTCCTACTCACCCAAATCGACCTTTTTATTTCTTTTATTTCCTTCAGAGCTGGCATGTTGTAACACTGCAGTTTGTGGAAGCTGTGCTTTCCTTTGAGCTGAGAAATACCTGTCGTATCATGTTTGTGTCCCCTCAAAATTCTGGACCTTCCCCCTACTGCATCTGCTACCAGGACTGTAGCTCTTCTGTGCCTGAGCATCTCAGTTGTGTGAGCAGTCTCCCATCTTTTTGTCTCCCTTTTCCACTTCCTTTCTTTCTTCCTCTGTCTTCCTTTTTTTCCTGTTTCTTCTTTCACATTTTTGTCTGAAAAACATTGCTGCAGTATCTGCAGTAACATGTTCCAAACTTCATTTCAGTCCTATTTAAACAATAAATTCTAATAGTTCCATGCGAGTTGTTTAAGATCTCTTGGGGAAAAAAAAATCCTTTTAACAAAAAAAAAGTCCCTGAATACAGAGTTACAAAATATATTTCAGAACCGTTATGGCCTTATGGGTAAATAATGTTCATTTTCAAGTGTCTTTATAACACATTTTAAGTGTTTAAAATACTTTTTTTTTTTTGTATATATACTAGGCCATGATGGGTTCTAAAGAGCCGTTATGGTTTATCACAGAAATCATATACTTAAAAAAAATTAGTCTTTTAAATACTCATTTTGGAATTGTTTCAACTGTGATGCGTTTCTAGCATAGGGGATTTTTTTTTCCCCTGTATTATTTCCCCCTCAACTAATATAAAAGAAATGAACATTTCCATATGCCTGTCTCTTTCTAAAACAGCATGTGATGGTCTGTCTTAAATGATCCAACAGTTGGAAACTCCACCTTTAGGGTGCAATATGCTTTTCTAAAATCATCCATTTTAAAGGGCAGCTGATGTATCACTCTTT